>NC_048419.1:13137373-13316082 GCF_013103735.1 Etheostoma cragini | reverse complement strand
TGTCTTTATTTTGTTTCACCAAGGTCTCTTCGCCATTACACAAATTTCTCCCTCGCTGAACAGAAACTTCCACCACACATGTCAAACAGTTAATAGTATAGCATGTTGAATAAAGTCATCATGCCTCATGAGAATCAAATTCCTAACCTAAGGCTCTGCAACTAGTCTTCTAACTTACAGCGATATATAGGAAGTTGTAGCCTAGAAGGTTGAAAAAGACATAAAAAGTCATAGTATGGTATGTCCATAAAAGTCAAGGTGTATTATGTCATGGAAAAACATGTGTCCAAAAAGTCATAAAATGTAATAGTACAGTTTGCTTGAAAAAAGTCATAGCACAATAAGTTGAAATACCACGTTGAAGTATAGTATGTTGAAAAATGTATAAAACTGTCATGGTATAGTATGTTGAAAAAAGTCAAAGTGCAGTTATAAGAAAAAGTCCCTTTACTTGAAAATGGAAGCACTCCTGATGGGAATGAAACTCCCAACCTAAGAAAGTCTTCTAAGACTGAGTTAAGAAACAAGTACAAAAAATGTTAAAAGGTACAGTATGTTGAAAACGCCATAGTATAGTATGTTGAGAAAGTCATAAGGTCTTTGTACAGTTGGTTAAAAAAAAGTGATAGTATAGTAAGTCAAAAGTATCCTACAATATGATAGTAGAGTATGCTATAAAACAAGTCATGGTATTGTACGTCTAAAAAGTCATAAAAATGTCATTGTATGGCATGTTGAAAAATGTATAAAAACATCATAGTATAGTATGTCAAAAAAAGTCTTGTTATAGTATATTGATGAAGCTATAAGTCAGGTCATAATATTGTATGTTGAAAAAAATCATAAAAAGTCATGTTGAAAAAGTAATAGTACACTGCGTCAAAAACGTTATAGTATGTTGAAAAAAGTAAATGAGTTATAGCATAGTATGTTGAAAAATGTAATAGTATAGTATGTCAAAAAAGTCATACATTGTTATGGCTTGCCAAAAAAAGGATAACAAAGTCACAGGACAGTATGTAAAAAAAAAACTCATTGTGTAGTATGTCAAAAAAGTGCCAATAAGGTCATGGTATAGTGATATGAGGTCAAGATCAGGTGACGGTGATGAAGACTTCAGAGATGACAAGTCCAAAGATTTCAGATCATTTGCAGCTTTATTCAAACAGTACACAAACTTTCACGACACAGTGACCCGCCTCTGTACACATACAGATGTTTATACACCAATGACCAAAGAATATCCTGAATAATTGCGTTTCTTACAGTCTTCTTGTCCCGCACTGGTCAGTTGGTCAATTTCTGTGAGACAGGGTTACCTTTGAAACAACTCCTTATTTGCGAGACACTTCTACTCGTTTGACATATTCAGATCTATTCCTGCACCCTAGTGTCCACTTCATGCTGACTCCGCCCTGAATGCTCCCTGTGAATGGTTAAATACCTTTGAACACTTAAATGAATAAATACCAACCTATCATATAGTATGTTGCAAAAAAGTCAAAGTATAGTATGCCAGAGAAAGTCTAAAAGAACATGCAACCTCCACACCAAGAGGCCTAGCCTGGACTGGGAATCAAACCTGGGGTGAGAGTCTGCATCACATACTTGTAAATATCATGAAATCATTTGTGTGGATAAAGAGAAAGTTCAGAAATGTTGGTACCCTGTCCTTTCATCCAGAAATGTCAACAGAGGAATGCTTGTGGCTCGTGTCATTTGAAGGCTCACTGAGTCAAATGTATGAGTCATGTGATACAAGTCATGTGTATGTATACACGTATGTATTATATCTATGTTTTGATGCATTAGATGAATGAGAATTAAGAAGTGCGGCCTAATAAATGGTATAGAGAAGTAGAAAACAAGCACAATGTCCTGAAAGAGCTGAACATTTTGATATTTGAACGTTTTTTTGTAGCTGAAAGTATGCAGAAATAACAGGCGACCAAAAATTGTACAGCAAAATTGGACAACAAGACTGCTGAAGTATTCACAAAAATATGTGTTAATATTTTTTGAGAGAAGAAGTTTCCCTTTTAAATAATAAAACACAACAACAAAAATGTCAGTGTGTAGTGTGTTTCTTTCATGCACTGATACACACACACAGACTCAGTCACTATGATATGATTTAGCCCAGCAGTGTGCTCTTCATTGAAAAATGGGCCAACTGCTGAGCTCGACACCTCCCCACTGTTTCTGAATAATAAGTATTAACAGTACTATCTTCTCAATGAAAAATGCTCTGCTGCGTGTGTTTGTGTGTGTGTGGAGGGGGTAATGTGTGACTTCTTGCTAACAAATGCAACTGAGTTATGACCTTATTTGGATTAACCGGAAGGCTTTGTTGTATAGATCTTTATTAATTCATGAAACTATCACGCTGTCACTGTCCCAGCCGGAGGTGATTAATATGTCTTTGACATAACATGGAAGAGAAGTGAATTTCCTCGGGAAATGTATGCACTATGAATCCTCTTTAGCATTTATCTATGCTGTATATTTGTCTACCACGATAAATCAATTTCCATTATGTTTCTAGTCACACCAAGCTCTACTTGTTACACTATTCATGACTTTCAACATTAACACACATAGGACACATAAATAATTGGAAAGGTTTAAATACATACTTTCTTTACCAAAGGTGTTTGCAAGTGAGACACGGCTGTTTCTTCTTTTAAGCAACATTTACAGAGGACATTTTTATGAAAGGAAAATGTTTAGGCTCGAGCACCGCCAACGTCAGCAACAACCCTATTAAAACTTAAGGAATTATAAAATTTGCATTTTCCCCTCCAGTCAAAACAAACTTTCTTTGGAGAGTTGGCTGACATCCTTATGTCTCGTATGAGGAATGATGCAGATTTACAGACATGTAATCACAATTTGTTCAGTTTTTCAATTGCTGTCTTTTTTTGTTTAAATGTGTGCTTCTCATCAGAAAGAATTTAAGCATAATTAAATCTACAAAACTGATGTCACCTTTTGAAATATATGTGTACAGCATCTGTAAAAAAGAATATCACCTTCATAGTTAGTCATTTTCAAATGAAATATTTTTCAGTTTTAGGTTTTTTTTCAATTGAAAGAAATAACAAATCTATTCAATCAAAATGAAAGTGGTACATTTTTCCTCCTTTCGGTCTGTAAAGAAAGTGTTTGTGTCCTTTATGTTCTTTCCAGCGCTGATTTTACTTCACAGCGCTAAGACATGCTACCAGACATCACTTCAAAATAACCCTGTTGAAGAACTAAATAGATGCTCATGCAAAATACACAGAGCAAAGGCAAGATCGAATAAGTGAAGGAGAGATACAGATACGGAGCTGAATGAACGAGGTGAAGGACTGAGAAATTTCTTTCCCTGATGGGTTGTCAAAATCACTTTTCACTAATGTCCCTCTTAACCCTGAATGTGTCACACACACACACACACACACACACACACACACACACAGACACACACTTTCACATACTCGTTTACAGGCACAGCCATTCGTTTTCTTGAGCCATCTGGTTGGAGCTTTTAAAGCCAGTTTAGTGGGACAGGAGTACCGACAGAAAGAGACAGATAGTGGGAGCGAGGTGAAAATGGGGACACTGCACTAACTCAACAGAGACAAAGAAGGACCATAGTGACTCTCTGGTCACCTTGTCATTAACATCAGCACACCTAATTAAAGGGATAGTTCAGCATTTAGGGGAACACGCTTATTCACTTTCCTACAAAGAATGAGATGAGGAAATCTATACCACTCTCATGTCATTAAACAGGTCCATATTGCCAAACACTGAACACAAGGGGAAGCAACTAGCATTTAATCTATTTAATCCTGACAAAAAAAACGTTCTGCAATCCCCAGAGCATCAGAGTGAAGAAATGAATGTGCCTAGACAAAAAAATATAGACAGGTTTCTAATCCCCCAGAAAATCACGAAGTGGGTTTTTTACTCTCTTTTTTATATTTGGATGCTAAGCTAATCTAACCAGCTGTTAGTGCTTGCTACATATTTGCCGTGCAGACAAGAGAGTGTTTTCAATATTCTTACAATTCCTGGGGAAACGTTAGTAAGTGTATTTCCCGAAATGTCAAACTGTTTTAACATTACCTCACAGACGTTGGACTAAAGATCTTGTGCTCAATCTCAGGGTAAAAGTAGCCTAATATACCCAGAGGCTCCATAGGCATGTAAGGGACTGCTGTTCATTTTTTAAAGTGCAGCTATAATGGTCAGACTAATATCTATGTCAGCCTAACTACAGATTAGACAAAGAATGAAATGGTGCGTTTTGAATTGATGTCAAAGAATTATCGATTACTTCACTGTGTACCCTTCAGGAAACACACACAAATGAGCAGCTTTATCAAGAGGCCATTCAGGAGGTGTCCAATTTCCCTTCACTAGTCATTGATAAGCACTCTGCTTGCCCGTCACTCAGGACTTAGACTGATTCCCTCTCAACCCACGAGCCCAATTTTGTCTCCACATGACTCTATCACACAGCGATGTTATCTGCAAGTAACCCAATCTCTCTCGTACGCCTCCATCGGTCTTTCCTTCAATGTCTCTCTCCCCCCTCCTCTCCACTTTTCTCTTTCTGTTCCTCCTTTCTTACCCGCTTTTATACCACAAGTTCTTTTCACTGTTTTTCCAACCTCTCTCTTTCATTTACTGCTATCATTCTGCAGGACCTCACAAACTAATCAAGTGGGGAGAACCTGACTTTGCATATATATCATATCCCCAAGGGATAGAAAAGAAAAATGTCTACATCGCTTACATATGAAGCCTTTCAGTAATGTGATGGATGAGTTGCATTTAGCTTTAGCAAACTTTTGAGACTTTTCACTGATATGACTTGATTAATGGCCACACTGAGACGTCCACTACGTGAAGGAACCTATTGGGGAAGGAAATTCTCCTCAGAAGCTCTCAGATAAAACACTAAATGGCTGGTTCTGTCAATCAGTCCTCTCATACCCACGTCAAAGAATACTAAGTAGGTTTATGTGCAATCTTTTGATTGATGACAAAACACGCAGTATATCTCTTGGCGGAAATTACACAATATGTTTTTAGGGATGAAAATCTATCAGCCAAAAGAGTGGAAAAATGGGAAGTATCATAAATGGTGATTGGCTGGTGGTCCATAGGCTCAAACTGCTTTGTTAATAGGCTCCAGAGGTGAAATACTATAAAATATAACTCTACGGGGAGAGCCTACAGACTCTGAACCTAAACAAGCATGCGTTACCTGTCAGCACATAACTATAGACAGGATATTAAAATCCTCAATTATGAAATTAAATTTTTTTTTAAGCCAGGATGTTGTGAAGCAAAGGCTTAATTAATCAATTTTTAATGGTCAAATGTCTTCATAGCATCTAGGGAGAGAGTATCCCTAGGGGGTTTTGACCTGGGAGTGCATCTTATAATATGAAGCAGATGTTAAATATAATCAGAGCTGCATCTTAATTTTAATGAATCCTGCAGGGTCATAATAAGTGCCATTAAACACCACACGACACTAAAAAGGCTAAAAAACCATGACATTAGCTGGTTCAGATTATGCGACAATATGGAGCGCATAAACCAAACGAGCACTATGAGTGTGGTGTTATACCGCAGGAGACCAGACACTTTATTTCAAGTGACCAGCTGACCAAAATTTCTGTCTTACTGGCCCAATTTTGCTCAGTGATCCACACTCTTTCAAATCCAGAGTCCCTGCCCCCCATCTCTTAATATGTATCACAACCATTACTAGAGGATTAAATTGACTCTCTCCTGAATACACAAACACACGCAAATATACAGGAACACATCCAAGATGAGCTCTGTACAGAAAGAGTACAACATAAAGAGTACAGTGACATGTATTTCCCCTAAAACATATAAAATAAGCACAGTGTCCTGAGTCGAGGCTACTGATGGAAGACAGGCACACATGGGAAACTCTGAATCATGCACAACATAAAAGTTAAACTCTGCCAAGCTCTGCACATTTAGTGTCTCATTACGTTTAGTTTGACAATAGGTTTGTTTCTGCAGTTGTGATTGTGTGTATGGAAAATCTGCTGCTTCAACAAAGTTTTTGTTTGTTTGCAGAAACCTAACGTCCATACCACCGTAAGCAGACACTGCATCTGACGGCTACTTTTAAATTACAGCCCAAACTATTCCTGAAAACTAAACATTTTTAAAGAGTGTAGAGTTCCAAGTTTTCACCTCACCTCACTCTCTAGACGTAGTATCACACACACACATACACACAGGCAGCAGTTTTTGTCAGGATGTTGCATTGACTTACACACAATGTCCTGGAGCATTAACCATAACATGCTATAACTGTTAGCCTAAACGTCACCTACAGCCTAAAGTTTTAATCCTAAAATGTCAGGGTTGACCTTGTGGGGACCAAATGAGAGCTGAGTCCCGATAATATGGCCTTCAGAACTGACTTTTGTCCCCACAACATCACAAAGAAATAACACATACAGGCAGTATTATCACAGATTTAATTGCTAATAATGCTGTTTCTTTTCAATCAATGTGTAAAATGTATGAATGCAGAAATGTTCCTCTCTTTTTGTTTTGTGTTCAATAGAAATAAAGGAAATTAACTGGCAAAACTTTAGAGGTATATCACAAAAAATACAGGGTATCTTCCTGAGCTGTATTAGCAGACTAATGGAGTTGAATCCAGCATCTTGGCCCTTCAAATATAAAAAGGTCACCCTTTCCAGGGATGTACAAGTATATTACCAACCTGAAATTTTAAATGTTTAGTTGTCTGGTTGAAGATCTTTCAAGATGAATTCATGTGAGTTTTTTAAAAGGGTCTGTTCTGATGTTACAATACCACCTGATAGTGAGAACAAGTACAGCATGACAAGAATCAATGATTTTTTAACATAAAACGTAATCTATGATGTTGGTTTTATGGTGATTTGATATTTTTGCTGTCTTCGATTTTGAAATGTGTATTTTTTAAATTTAAAAATTGGAACTATCAATCTTACTTCTTACACTACTTTAAAACATTTGGCATACTTCATCCAAAGAGAAGAGCTGTCACACATGTTTAGAATAGTTATCGACATCAAACCTCCATCCCTGTATGCAAATATAGTATTTCTCTTTGTTACTTCAACATGTTTTAAGTCCTTTGAGATACATTTGTGTAGAGGCTGACTGCCCCCTAATGCTGGCCATGTTCTTGTTTCTAATTGTGCCTTCAGATGTAAATTCATCACACACACAGGTTTTTCATTATTCTTTGCACCAATGATGTTGTCATACTTTTACCGTACAGGCAATATTATTAGCATGCATGATTGAATTGTCCTCATGTATCTGCATTGTTTATTCTAGTGTATGGGATGCACAAGCCTTCTGTTCGTATAACAAACATCCCTGGGCCTCAGGTTGTGAACTAGTAGTCCACTTGGTTAAGGCAAAACCAAGAGTGGATAGTAATAAATTAGCTTCATACAACTAGGCTAAATCCCTCATGATGACGTTACTCCAGAACCATGTTAAAAACACTAAATGTAGCCATTGTCAATGATAACATTCACTCATTTAGTAGTGTCTTCTCTATATTAGTCTCTATTACAAGTAAACACCACACACATAAATACATATAGTAGTCTTTATTACAAGTATACAGCCTTAGATATATTCTCCAACTATAAGAAACAGCCCTTGTGGTGCTCTTAATGTTTCTGCATCAGTGGTTACATGGAAAGACATATATCAAACATGTCCTTGACAAAGTCATCTGTTGGCAGGCCATCCCCAAACAAATGACTGCATCGCCTTCATTTGTTCACCTATCTGCCTTTTCTAACGCTACTTAGGTCTCTATCTCCATGGGAATAAAGCCATCTTAGCATGTCATGTTTTTTAATATGCCCCTGTGCCCCCTATAAATATTTATTAAAGATGGACCATTAAGATGGGCCAAAAAGGACCCAGTGCTAGACCGCAAGCAAACACCTTTTGTTTGACTTCTGTAATACACTTCTGATTTGGTACCCAGACTGCAAACTGCAGACATGCTCCAGCATCATAAGGCGCGAGGACATTTGTGCTCTTTTACAGCCATGAGCCTTGCCATGACTTTGATTTTAGCTCTTTACATAAACTCAAAGTAATGTCAAGACAAAGTAATGCAAAGTTTAGAGGTAGGAAAGAAAAACAAAAAGTATATGAATAGGAGAATAGGAGATAAAGATGCAAACGTTTGACTGTTAGATAGTAGAGAGTTTTGAAATGTAAACAGGATACATATTATCTAGACAATGTACCTTGTTGTTAATTTTAATTGTTTTTAGTAACCCCATAAGCCAGTGATGGATAGTGAAGAGACAATGGCACTCAGCAGGGCCCACATCACAGGCAGAGATGAGTGACTCACTGTAATGCTGAGGTGAAAAGTTTGTGGGAATCAGCTTAACTTTTAAACAAAATTGTCCTTGACAATGAGAGTGTGTCCAGGCTTTTTACGGGAGAATACTGTAAATGCATTCATTTGAAAGGAGTAAGGTGAGAAAGAAAGTTTTAAAGTCAATGTGTTTATAGGCTAAACGGGGCCACATAAACGCTGTCCTCTTTCTCTCCCCTCTCACGTCTCTTTTTCCCATATCTTTTCACCTTATTCCTATTTCTTCTTTTTTCCCTCACATCCGCCCTCTGGCCCCTCCACCTCTCCATTTGGCTGCTTTAGTTTTTGTCCCGCTTCTTTCTCCCTCTAAGGCCCTGCCTGTCCCAGTTTAGATCAGCTGCCAAAGTGTGTGTGTGTGTGTGTGTATGTGTGTGTGTGTGTGTGTGTGTGTGTGTGTGTGTGTGTGTGCGTGTGTGTGCGTGTGCGTGTGTGTGTGTGTGTTTGTGTGTGCGTGTGTGCGTGTGTGTGTGCGTGTGTGCGTGTGTGTGTGCGTCTTTGTGTGCATTTTTGTGTGCATGTGCATTTGAGTGGGTGTGTGTGCACAGTATGTGCTCATCTGCTTACTTGTGATGTTCAGCTTTGCTCTGATTAGCTCACATCTTGTATGTAAAAATCATATTTACATATGAAAATTAAACTTTTACACTGAGGGAATGTGAGGTGGAGTACAAATGCATACGTTTACACTAGCTGCAGTGACACTGACATCAAGGTATGCACCTTTAAACCAGTTCAAAAGTGCAAATTGGATGTCAAAGAGTCAGGCACATTGTTTGCATCAGGCACTGTATTGTATTAGGCACATGCGCAATGTGGAGGTATTAAATTGAAAATGCGTCAGCGTAACTGGATTTAAAGTTAAATGTTAATCAAAAAGAATAGAGTATTACTTAAAATCAATGGAGATCACAGGGGCAAAGCATCAGACACATTTCAGTTCAAGTAAGCAAGTGAAAAACTGTGTACTAAGACCTGCAACATGCCCCATCTTTTGGAAGACTTGAGCTTGTTTGACTGTTTAATTTTGATGCATGGTTTTTGAACTGCCATATGTTTCAATTAGCATGAAGTTTGGCACTGTGTTCTTCATCTGGAGAGCTGGCATTACATCAACAATTGAGTGAAATGCATCACAGTGAGCTAACTTTTCTGCACAATCTAGCAATTAACTAATCAACACATTTGCTACTTTCATTCTGTCTGTTGGGGAGATGCACCATCATATTATGTTTGATAATGCTAATCAATCCTAATATATGTTAAACATATACATAAACATAATATTAAACATAATATTAAAACAATTCATAGCATAAGCCAATGAAATGGACACACAACAAGAGGTTTCCTTGACATATCTATAAGCCTGCAAACATATAGACATTAAATGTGGCACCTGCAGCTACTTAACCCTCATGTTAAAGGTGTTCTAAGTGACACTGGTTGACGTCATTTCTTGTTGACCTTCAAAGTATTTTCAAACAAAACAAGACCAGCATGCCCCTCCCTGCTCCTCCTCCTGTCCCCTCCCCCTCCCTTTTGTACTTCTTTCCTTCTTCATTGGCTGGAACGCTGGAACACTGTTTGTGTATGCTTCTTGGTGCAGTTGGACATAGGTGTTTTTGTTGCCGTTTGTAGACCATGGGATGTCTACAGAGACCGCGTTCTGCTTACAGTGTGTTCTGGGGACGAGCAGCTAGCTGAGAGTGAGGAGATGTATGCTGTATGTGACAGCAAACGTCATAGCCTAAAACACGCGTGACATCGCTTAGAGCACCTCTAACCCCAAATTCCCTTGTTAGGGTTGTCACAGCATTTAGCTGAAAGGAGGGTTGTTTCTGTAATTGTTTCTGTTCATTTCTGTGGTCTTCAGTATGTTATAGTTAAGATGTGCTGCATTTTTTCTCAAAAGACCAAAAAATGCTGCTCTGGGAGAAGCTCACCTGTTCATGGTTAATACATTGGATCTTGCTCCAGAACAGGTGTTACGAACCCTTGCCTCTGGGGCACTCTCTGTTATAATAATAAAAAAGTGTCTGAGAGGTAATTTAATTGTCCAGTCCAAACTTCTTCCAATCATTTAGCTAGATGAATATTAATGACAAGACTGCAGGGAAGATGTGTTTTTTATCCCTCCTGATGCCCGTAAAAGAAGTTGAAGAGAAAAATGATCACCTCATCTATCCATTTGTCTGAGGGACATGCAAATTAGAGCGGGTCAAGGGAGGGTCACATGAAGGGGGTCAAAAATATTGTACAATAATGAGGTGAAGGAAATTGTGACCTCCTCGTGTCTATAAAAACACCAGAAGCTGAATGTTTGAGTAAAGCTTGAAGTCTGGTGCAAGATCACAGCTAAAAAAGAGATTAATCTTAATAAGTATGTACATGAAGAGTGAACCGTGGGCCCTACATTGTATGTTAAGCATTAAGAGAACAATCTAAACAGGAAATGTCAATGAGGAAATTATGTTATACCAATGCTGATGTCAGTGGTTCGATACTTTAATAAGGAAACTGACTTTGACTGCTTCAGCACCTTGGACAGAGACACAAGTAAAGGGTTCTATGTTTATCTGATCTTTTCAATTGTGCTATCAATCATGAATCACAAATTGGTACATCTCTCACTGCTGAGTACAAACACTTGGAAATAAACTGCAAGCACTTTGCAAATGGATTTCTTTGACTGTAAAATTTAAGGTAATAAAAACAAGGACAGTGGAGTTCCTCTCTTTTTAAAACAAGACACAATGGGATTAAACAGGTCAAAAGATGAGAAAAGTAAGACTAACGTATTTTGAAAAATGGAAAACTGTAATGCTAACACTGATTCAAAAAAATCCAAGTGCATTTCTTGAAAATAAACCACTGCTTCCTGGCAGTTAGTAGTCTCATAATTGTTAGGAGTGTAGAGACATTTTTGACCACTAGCAATGTTGAGGAATACATTTTAGGGTGGCAAAATCAAGTGATAGACAGTTCAGTGTTTTCCCACTGTTTACAACATCAGCAGCACAAAACACACTTTTTTAAAGGGGTAATTACTGTAATAGACTTGTTATTGAACACTGGGACATCTGAAAGCCGAATTGTCCAAATTAACATCTGATCCAGCTTAATTGTGCATGTATCCAGTAGTCCTGCCTTTTCATTCAAACACTATGTTACAACTTTTATTTGTACTATTACGCTAGATGATATCTTAGTATGTGTTCATGTATGTGTTGTTGTTAACATATTTTGTATCTAAATTGTGTTTTGGCAAATGTGCTAACTAATCCTTATATGTATTGTGCCATGCATTCAGTGCAACAGATGGAAACATTTACAATAGTCTGTCTCTTGTGAGGATATTCTATGAATACAATACTAAATGTGGAGCAAATGTCATTTCGTTTTTTTTCATTTATTTTTGAAACTGTTAAAATCATACATTTCAAATTCATTCACAAACAGGCAACAGCTGAGTTTACGGTTGGCTTATTTTTCAGATATTTTGCAGCAGGCCTGGTGTCAAAAATGCTCAAAGTCATTCTTAGTGATTTAAGGAAACACATATGTAGGCCAGGCTTGTGCATTGTTCACTGAGCAAGGGTTCATGTCGGAAATGCTCTCAGTCATTCTTTGAGACTTAATGTGATTGACATTACTTCGCACATAAGGTCAAAGTGGCCTTTTACAATGACATTACAAACAAAAAAGCTTATATCTGGAATGCGGCCCAGTGTGTACAATATCACAAATACCATGTTAAAGGTTTAGTATGTAATCAACATCATAATTGTATTATTCTAAAATTGGAAAACTATGCTGTGAAGGTGTCCTTATTTACCTTTTACCCACACAGATTCAGTTTTCCTCCAAAAAAAACATCTCTTGTAATAAATCAGAGGAGAAGGGAGAAGACACAAGAGTATGTGCAAGAGAAAGAGAGAGAGATGAGGCTGAGCGAGGAGTACGTGATTGTGTTTCTGACAGTGTTCATGTATTCATGCATGCGTGCACAGTGTGTCTGTGTGTGCTAACATGTGAATTTGATTATGCACATCTTTGTGTCTTTGGCATGGAAATCAACAATAACCATAACCCTGAGGGAGCCTATTAAAGAGTAGGTCTCTCCAGTGTAGTGCGTGCGTGTGCGTGTGCGTGTGCGTGTGCGTGTGCGTGTGCGTGCGTGCTTGCACGCTATCCAGAATAGGACTGAACATGGTTCCATTAGCTTACTAACCTGGATATACTGTAAAATGTCTTGTTGATCATAAGAAAACCATGGTACCTTTAATGGAAACAACCCTGTAAGTCTCTGTTGGTCAATTTAACTGTAGTTGTTGTCACTGTAGATATCTCTGTACATTTTCTGTACTACGCAAATAGTGTGTTCCTAATTCTGTAAAATAATAGGTGGCTGAAAATAGGCAATGCCACCGTCTTATTTTGAAAATCTTAAAGAAAATGTTATAAAAAGACTAAAAAGTAACGATATCAGAGTCCAAATATGACTGGAATCCGCTTACTTCACCACTCAACATCTTCTATGTCTCATTGGCTGGACTAAGATCCTTTGGTGTGCTATCACAGTTGGACAGCTGTGCAGACATGTCGCTGAAGCATGGTACTATAGTGACACCATGCTAATTTGACTGTCAGCATGTTCATTACAATACAAGGGAAAATGGGACAGAGGGAAAGGGACATATTCTGGTAAAATCAAACCAAGATGTCTGGTGTAGTAGCACGGTGCTCAAACACAGCACATTACAGTAATGACAGGTTCTCTTATCTTCAATAGTGCATGGAGAAACAGCAAGATTTCTGGCAGACAAACAGAGGAGGACAAATCTAAATGACTACAAATCAATGTTGTGTGGGTGTGTGTGTGTGTGTGTGTGTGCATGTGTGTGTGTGTGTGTGTTTGTTTTGACTCAAATTAAAACACTATGTGCTACAAGGAAAAAAAAAATGTCCACATTATACAGTATAAACTGTCTATACTTGTGTTTTATCTCTTTTTTGTTTGTTTTTAAAACTGATTTTGTGTAAAGCACTTTGAATTGCCCTGTTGCTGAAATGTGCTATACAATTAAAGCTGCCTTGCCTGGCCTTGCCTATAAACCTTAAAAATGCATGGTAAATGTAAAATGTTGAATATGTGATGTCAGCACAAATAATGTGAATAATATGCTCTTCCATCAGAATTCGCCATTTTGGTTTCCTGTTTTTTCCTAAAGTCCATGTTGTGCTATCAACTTTATATGTGGCTTCATACTCTTTTTTTCCACACTTGGTACTTATATATCCATCCTTGTTAAACACATAAAATATAAATGGAATATGTCACAATGTCAAAAACAGTTAAAGTCGTAGTTAGGCAGACAAGGTAACCATGACAATTTCCCAGGATCAGGCAGCAAAAATGTTTACTTGGATACTGTGTCTGATGTGAAAATGGCCCCTAAGTGGCGTTTTCTTCCCCTGTTGTCATTGCATTTCACTGTTTAAAGTTGGACTTTTGAAGTATGATCTTTCATTATTTGAACATAAATGTTCTTTCCTTTACGTGTCAGTATGCTGGCAATATTCATAAGGGAGTTCTCCATGTTATCACAGTGTGACCACTGACTTTTTGGGTATGTCTGTCTAAGTTCCTGCATAAATTCACAAAATGGGACTGTTTTCTGAAATAAACTACATCTCAACACCAACGTTTCTTCTTGCGTCTTTAGGATTTGGAAAGCCTGCTACGTTGTTTCCGTCAGCTGTTTATCCGTGCACAGTAAGCAAAGTACATCTAACGCGTTCGTCTGTTGGATGCCGGAGCAATTTTGCTTGACTTCCTCCTCAGCAAACAAAAGCACACTACTGCAGTGATAATAATCTTTATTTTTTATGGAGATTCTATCAAAAGAGATTTAAATCTACATTACATTGGCTTAAAGAAAGTATCTCAATCCATCAGAACTTGATTTATGCTGTTGATGCAGTCGGATGCCCTGTGCTGTTTATTTTTAAGTAGGGGCTTACAGCAACCAGTGGGACTCCACTTTGCAGCTCTCACACTTGGGCTTCAGATGGCATTACTAACTCTGTAATCTAATCACTGGCCAGTGTAGTAATGCGGTCCATAGCACAAGCCCCAGGAAACTCCTGGGCATACAAGCAATTAATTAACTTAATTGCATGGTTAACTTAATTGATTACCTTGTTATTTTGCTAGCCTTGATATGGCTCCATTGCTCAGTGAGATATTGCAGACATAATGTGAGTATTAGCCCTCTGGCAGCATTGGTTTCAGGTATCTCTCACCTCCCTCTCTCTCCTCTTGACTCAGTAAAAATACCTAATTGTCCTAGCTGTGCAGTGAGTGAGTAATTGATGTTGAATTATCATTCCATTATCATAAGCTTAATTAGTTTTATTTATTGGCCATTAGCTGAATACATCCAATCCGGCACAAAATGATAAGCAGGGCATATGAATGTATATGAGTGCTGCTGACTGGTGCGAGCACGTCTGAGTCACGCTAATGTCACAGAGATGAAGGCTGTGTAAGAAGACAACATGGGAATGAATTATGTTTCAGATCGGCCAATAATGCCCTCCTTTTGTGGAGAATTTATAAAATGGAAGTGTTGCAAAAGAGTTGTTCTCTCAGATAGAGAAAAAGAGAGAGAAAGTAGTTGTGCATGCATCCCTCAGTGCGAAGGTTGGTAAAGCCAGAGGCATTTATCAGTGGAATGAGTTGGCCTCAGATTTGGCCTCAGACAACTGTCATATCAACACAGCTTTAGGGTAGGGCAGCCAGCTTCTCTCTTTTCCTCTTCGCTCTTCATCCCCCACTCACTGCTCCAGTTCTCCATTATCTTGTTGCCTCCTCTCTCTGTCTTCACCGTCTGACTTGTCCTAATCTCCCCTTCACCCCTTCTCCCCTCCTGCTCACTCATCTCCATTCTTTTCTTGATCTCACACTGTTCCTCCCTCCTCTCTCACCTCCAGACCTCCGCCTGCTGTGTATATGAGGGATGACTCTTTCTCCCGGCCTGAGTATATTAGCTCCCCGGCCTCACTCTTTCCTGACAGCTCCGACCTTGTTAGAACTGGAGAGTGAGCTGTCCACTTTTACAGCTGTAAAAAGGCAGCTTTATGCATTTTTTTGTACCTTAAAGTTTTACCCTAGAAGATGGACGTACATAAACACATCATCATCAGGGGATGACCATTAAGAGGAGAGCTGCCAGCCCCAAAACATCTCAATTCAAAAGCCATGCGCATCTATTTTTAACCAAAGGACTACAGCTGGAGTTTTGATACTCTTTCCTAAACTTCTTTTGAGAAAAAAAACGTTTGCGTAATATCTCATAATGGCTCGGCGCATTCAGTAAGCAGCACCACCGTCCTCACAAGAACACCTCAATTCTCACACTTCTTATTACCATGCTCTATCATGCTTCATGGCACCATTAAATGAGCTCATTAAATACCTTTAGGATTACAAATCAAAGTAATTGGCAATTAGGATTTACCTAATTGTGTAAAAACTTCAAGGATCTGATGCTTTCTCGTTTGGTTTGTGGCAATGCACCAGGCCATATCACGCTGTATACTTGTTTATCAGCTGAGCCATTCTGATGATTGATGCAGACAAGCAGAACCAGCCTGTATCCCATTCTGATATACTCACCACAGTAAATAATACAACCGATGCAGTGAGGAACAGGTAGTCCGGTGACTAAAAAAGGTGTCGCTATCTCTCTGAATGATGTCGGCAAAGATATCAGGGCAACCTTGATGTCAAGGTGAGAAAAAAACAAGTTTAAACAAGTTTGAGCCTCATGTCTTGTTCTCAGAGTGATACTCTGCAAAAATATTTTGAAAGAGACTGCGAGTCTACAGCAGTGGTGGAATGTAATGTATGAGTTCATTTACTAAAGTACTGTATGGTACTTGCAGTTTATTTTGAGATTTTCCATTTTATGCTGCTTTATACTTCTACTTCACTATAAATCAACTAATAAATGATGACGTATTAATATAAATTAAGCTACCCCGGCATATTTCATTGAAATTACCTATAATAGCTGCAAAATTTGAGACATTTATATTTTTTAACATACTTGTTATAGTAATATATGAATATGTATTAATGCATCAATAATTATAATCCCTAATAAAATGTAATATAATATATGTAAAAAGTTATATTCATTGTTCTGAAATGGGCTATCTGTATTCTATGTACCTTACTTTGGATGTGGTAAGTATATTTGGACGATAGAAGGCTACTTTTACATAAATAAGCGGCAGGCTTAAATGCAGGACTTAAATGCAGGACTTTTACTTGCAGCAGAGTATTTGTACACTATAATGTTGCTACTTTTACTTAAATAAGCGTTAAAATGTAGGACATTTACTTGTAACAGAGTTTTTTGTACACTATAGTATTGCTACTTTTACTTGAGTTGAAGATCAAAAAAACTGTAGAATTTCCCTTGTTAATGGAGTTGGGACCATCAGTTGTGTTGTGCAGAAGTCATGTTGATACACAGTCAACAGCTCTATTGGACAACTGTTAGAATTCATGTTACGGCAAGAACCTATCAGCTAAGTAAAGAGAAACAAGTGGCCATCATTACCTTAAGAAATGTCAGTCAGACAGTTAGTCCGGAAAATTGCAAAAACTTTGAATGTGTCCCCAAGTGCAGTCACACAAACCATCAAGCGCTACAAAAAAAAAGGCTCACATGAGGACTTCCCCAGGAAAGGAAGAACAAGAGTCGCCTCTGCTGCTGAGGATAAGTTCATCTGAGTCACCAGCCTCAGAAATCACAAGTTAACAGCAGCTCAGATTAGAGACCAGATGAATACCACACAGAGTTCTAGCAGCAGACACATCTCTAGAACAACTGTTAAGAGGAGACTGAGCAAATCAGGCCTTCATGGTCAAATAGCAACTAGGAAACCACTGCTAAGGAGGGGCAATAAGCAGAAGAGATTTGTTTGGGCCAAGAAACACAAGGAATGGACATTAGACCAGTAGAAATCTGGGCTTTGGTCTAATGAGTCCAAGTTTGAGACCTTTGGTTCAAACCGCCGTGTCTTTGTGCGACAGAGAAAAGGTGACCGGATGGATTCTACATGTCTGGTCCCCACTGTGAAGCATGGAGGAGGAGGTGTGATGGTGCGGGAGTGCTTTGCTAGTGGCACTTTTGGGGATTCTTTCAAAATTGAAGGAATACTGAACCAGCATGGCAACCGCAGCATCCTGCAGCGACATGCCATCCTGTCTGGTTTGCGTTTAGTTGGACCATCATTTATTTTTCAAAAGGAAAATGTCCCGAAACACACCTACAGGCTGTGCAAGGGCTATTTGGCCAAGAAGGAGAGTGATGGAGTGCTGCGCCTCCACAATCACCGGATCTGAACCCAATAAATGTTGTTTGGGGGGAGCTGGACCGCAGAGTGAAGGCAAAAGGGCCGACAAGTGCTAAGCATGTCTGGGAACTCCTTCAAAACTGTTGGGAAACCATTTCAGGTGACTGAAGCTCATCAAGAGAATGCCAAGAGTGTGCAAAGCAGTAATCAGAGCAAAGGGTGGCTACTCTGGAGAAACTAGAATATATGTTTTCAGTTGTTTCACACTTTTTTGTTAGTTACATTATTCCATATGTGTTAATTCATAGTTGTGATGCCTTCAGTGAGAATCTACAATGTAAATAGTCAAGAAAATAAAGGAAACACATTAAATGAAAAGGTGTGTCTAAACTTTTGGCCTGTAAATAGCTTTAAAAAGCTAATTTCAGTGTTTTCCTCTACTCCGTGTGCCTCCTATGTTAATAAATGTCAGTTTTTTTTATGGCATGATGTATTTAAACACCCTAAGGCTCAGCTATGGAAACATCAACCTCTCTGAAAACAGTATGGCCATTTAAATAGAACAGTGAATCAAATTTTGTCACAGGGAATAGGAGTCCATTTTCTTAGCTTCCATCACAATATATAGAGCATTTGTACACTATGTGGGCATGCCTGTGGGTTTCTCTAAATTTTAGGGAATGGGCGTGATAGAACTCTTGGTACCTAATTGCTACCTCTGCAATGAGTCATAAAGAGTGCATAGTATATCTGCTACTTTATATGACACTGCAGAATGAGCTTTTTCCAGTAGTGTGAACTACCCCTATTCTCTGCCTCTATTTAGCTCATGTGCAAGAGTTAACACACACACACACACAGCCTAAAATATTCAGGAAGTACCACTTATGTGTTTGTCCAAGTTGCATCTAAAAGGAGATGGTCATGCTTGAATTACTTTTACAATTCTCATGTGTGGTTATTTCCTTGTAGATACAGCCCCTACTTTGGGGTGGGTTGACTGAAGCTACATGCAGAGAGTTTTCTGGTAGGACAAAAAGTACACTGCCAGTGTTATTTGAAGGCAGACCTGTGCTGCTGGCTCTTGACTGTGAACTTGCGAGTGCTTCAGAATGCATAAATAGTCCTTCGCTATGCATTGCCCCTCTGGCGGATAGGTTTCATCATGGGAAAGAGTTCAATTAGGCCTGAAATGCACTAAAACATTGATTTGGATATAGAAAATGTTCTGATAGAATGTTCTATAATAAAATTATCAAATGTATATTTCAATTGTCATTTTTACTTTTTCAAGTATGTCCTGTTCTTTATTGACTTGCTCATTTTAATTTTAAAATACAGAATGTTTTCTTTAAATCTACTCAATGTGGTTCTGAATCACAGCCAGAGTCTTTTGAAAACAGCACAGTCAGCCATCTGGTCTTTGGTGTCCTCCATTGCTGCTATAACATGGCGGCGGTAATAGAAAATCATAAAAGGCCTGAATGTGATGACAGAGTAATAACAGTAGATTTAAACTGTGGCAGACCAGGTGGCCTTTTCCAGCCTAAATGACTAATACAAATGCATGTTTATGAGCCAATAGATTGAGGTCAATAATCATTGTTTATTACCTCCATTAAACGAAAACGGCAAATCTTAATAAAATTGATAATTTTGCTTTTGAGTGCAGTTGAGAGAATAGCCCCGATAGAATTGTAAAGTTCCCTGCTTTGGAACCCAATAAATTCCATTCAACAAATTCAGATATTGATTGCATGCTGTGTGGAACTTCCTAGTGTGCTATATGAATAGGGAACATGGGAGATGGGCAAAGAGAGAGAAGTGCAGGAGGGGAGGGAGAATAGATACACAGAGGTAAATAAAATAACTCTGTGGGATTAATTTTGATAGAACTAATATAAGCAGAGTCGTACTGATAAACACACACACACACACACACACACACACACACACACACATTAAAAGCCATTTCCAGAGCTGAGCAGTTGCCTGCAATGTTGAGAAGTGGCTTGACTGGGATGGGTTCAGCCTCCTACTAACGGCTGGAATGCTAATATGCTTACAAATGGGTCAGGGGGAGATAAATGAGAGCTAACTAGGCCCCGCTAATTATGAAGTAACCAAGCCTCCACCAATCGGGTTCAAAGGCCAGAAAGGCCGGTGAACTGACTGTTTGTATAGGTTGGCTGCTAATTAGCTAGTACTAGTACAGCAGTTTCATGCAAGTGGGTCAGTGTAGGGGGATAGCTGACGGATGGCATCTCAAACACTGTCAGTGTAAAGGAAAGAGAAATGAGTAAAATCTGCTCTGCGCTCTGTCTTTTGGATCAACACCAGTTCAACAAAACCCATAAACCCCTTTTGTATGTTTGAGTGCATAAAGTAACATTTCAATATTAATGTTTTCAGCTATTACACCGGTAGTTGAATTCAGCACCGATCTCTAGAAAACAAAGAATATCCTCATAGTCAGGTTTGTCAGCAACATTTAACCTGGGTCTCCAACGGATGGTCTCCAGTATTGTGACTGAGTTTATTTATCAAATTCATAATAATAATAATAATCCCTGTGGGACCCCTTAGTAATTCTTAAAACTCTCCATTAATCATTTGGATGAACTGAGAAATAATTTGTCTGAAAAGTAACAACAGAAAATGTAACAATAAAAATGGGATCTTTGTAGGTAATTTTATCTCCCTTGATAGTCCAGAACAATAATCCCTTTTCATTTTGGTTAATATGTACACATCTCCTTAAATAGGTTTTATTCATCACAGGCTGTATCTTGTGCTCATGCTGCCATCTTCTGGAAAGGCTTGACCTATATTGTAAAAATAATAGGCTTCACACAGGGATGTATTTTAGTTTATAACATTTGCACCACTGCTTAATCAAGCAGATAATGAGCAATACGATTTGAGGCAGTCTCTGTGAGTGTGTCAAAACTCGTGAGAGACGGGGATTTCAGTATAAATATTTATGCCGGGCAAACAGATCAATGGCCATTAAAAAGGTCAAGGGCAGATGATGATGGATGTTGGCTGTATATATTGATATATTTTGCCTGCAATTATGAATTACAAATACACCACACACTTGTACACACACAGAGGACAGACCAAGTGATAGGGATTAATTCATTGATCATGCCTAATATGTCATTATTAATTCCATAGGAACAACTGTGATGAGAGCAGGCCGCCATTAAACAGATAAATTATTCAACATGAGGAGGAGGGGCACCCAAGATAAATGAGCGTAGCAGACTGGTGTCAGAAGTCACAGGCTGAGGCTAATTACAGTCTTTTCTTGGAAACTAGCACAGGTTAATTTACAGTTATGGTTATGTGGAAATGCCATATAACTGTAATTGGAGGCTCAGGTTAACATAACAGTTTATGGAAGCACTTGGGCTTCATTACAGTTGACTTTGAATGAAGTTAGGTAAGATAAAGTGAAAGGATATAAATATCACATTTCTTGTCCTATATATCCTTTATTTAGCAATTTCATAGAGAGGGAGAGCTGGTCCCAGTTGGAATCAAATCCCTAACCCAGTCCAAATAAGTTTATCCTTTAAACTGTGCCACCTTTTATTTTGTGCTCATTAAATCTTGTGTACTTACAGAATTAAACCCTGGAAAGTGCAACATCCTAGGTAATGATCATTAACATAATTAACTTATAAGAGGTTAGCTTTGGCATAGGGATTTAATGGATCAATACACTTGAGGCCAGATATATAAAACAGTGTGGATTCAAGAGTAAAAGTCTGTGTATGCACAATGTAAAAATATGCATGAGCAGTCTTTGTGCCAGATTTACATATTCCTGCATATGCATTGTTCTTATAAAACCCCGAAAATATATGCATTGTACTTTGTTCTGTTCTTGGTCTACTGACTCGTAACATCCTGTAAGGTTGCCAGATCATTCTTTAGTGCTGTTCTACAAATCCATTACAAACTAGTATGTATGTAATGAGTCATAAGAGACTTTTGATGGTAATGAACACATTGACAAAGCTTTGACATTACTTGCTGTGGTCCATCACAATCAGTTCAGAACTCAAATATGTGTATGTGGTGTAAACCATGCATCACGGCTCAAGTACACATTCCAATGACAAATTATTATTTCAGCTTCTGTGTGGAATGTGGCTTACATCTTTTCTGTCTGCATGTTTTGTTTGACCCTCTAAGTGCTGAATCAACAACAAATTGTATGTGTTAATAATATCCATCCAGTTGTATTTTATTTATTTTCCAGCATCATTTACAGCTGTATGCAAGCAAAGGGGAAAACATTAATATTGGAGAGCACTGGAATTTTAAAATAAAAAAAACCTCCCAGAAGATCCCTTTCCTCCTTTTCATCTCACCTCACCATGTCATAATGGTATAAGGCATGTCACTAATCAGACATAATCTCTTTACAATCCTAAATATCAGGAAATATTTGTGAAACCTGTCCTGGGATGTGCAATATTTAAATCACCTTTTTTAAGATTGTAAAATCACTTATTTTGACAGGTATTTATGTTCAGCTAAAGCACCTGGGCAGCTTTGGTTCACCAACTTGATTCAGCCTCTTCTATACACCTGTACGTTACAAATGATTTACAAAAAATTAAGTCCACAAAAAAAGATTAAAACTCATTAACATAAAAACAGCAGGGAGCTACTGATGCTGCACAGTGAAGTACTGGTAGTAACAAACGGTTTAACAACTCGCTCTGCTGAATATGGGCATAAAGGTCACTGAAATATAATTATCTGTAGATTTTACTGTACTTTAGTTCGGACTTCCACTGGGCACATATAACAAGACTTTCTGAACCAAACACTGGCAGCCATTGCAGTCAGAGACAGCCTTGGAGAAAGAATTTCAACTCATACTGTGATCTAATATATTAGACCTTAATAACCAACTTTATGAAATTACAACAATTATGTCAACCTTTAAGCTGTGGTCAACAGAATGTGTTAGAAGAAGGTTTCTCTGCACAGTGGACAGGTGGACTTGTTGCTGGATGTGAACCATTTGTACTGTGGAAAGATGAGAAACAAATAGATTAGTGTAAAAGACAACAAGAACACTGTCCAAAATAAAAGTAGGTTCACTTTAAACTGTATGTAATTGTATTTGTGAGGTTTAAGATGTAAAGTGTATGACACAATCAGTACTAGGCTGTACTGTCCTCTGTCCTCACTGGCCACTGTCCTCTCCCTGTTATGTGTTGTTATACACTGCTTATGTTATGTGCGAAAAGTTTATTAATGTGCAGTTCTTTCAAACATCTGCAGAGAAGGCACTCACGATCCTAACAGCCCACCACTAGATGTAATATGATATTGACCATATTTCTTACCAAACACGCTGAGTGGAACTTCTTTTTGCAGGTGCGGCAACCCTTCTTAGGCAGGGAGTAGTTGGAACCGTGGATAACAGAGAAGCAGATCATACAATCCTCTATTCCCTCAAAACGCTTATCCACGTTGTTCTTCCATAGAGCCAAGCCCTCCATTATGCTGCCGTTCTGAACAAACAAACACACATTTACATTTTTCTGAATTGTCTCATCATCTTTTTTTTATTCTGCTTATCCCCACAGAGAAAGTATCTTCACAGCCCCATGGCCTGTATTGCTCAAGAAAACTTTACTGTTAGAGATATAATCTAGCTTCAGGTGGAAGAACAGACACTAGTAAGTGAGTAGGTAATTAAAATGTATTTATAGACCTTACTAGTACTACACTAACTTCATTTATACCTGATGTGTGAGGTAGGTGCTCAGTTGCAGCATCCAGTTCCTCCACTGCTGTACGGCAACTCCCACCCGCCTTCCACTCTCTACAGTGATAGAGCCTAGAGGGTAGTTCTGTGGTAGCTGAATCACCAACTCAATGAAGATGTCATCCACAGAATAGGTAGCAATCACCTCCCGCGTTGCTGAGCGGGCCTTCACCTAGGGCAATGAGATAAATATATAAATATGTACTGTTTGCCTTTGCCATCGGGGGTCTTTCAGTCTTAGTGAGTTCCCTAAATCTGGTTAAAGTTGTATTGTAGATGCAGAGAGCAATGTATTGCTAACTTACAGTCATGCTGTCAAAGATTTGAGTGCTTGAGTGGACAGATGATATCTCCTGGGCTGAGAGAACAGGGCTGACATATTTAATAGTGAACTTCTCCACAGCTGCGCTCACTCTCTTCTCCTGGCCATTCCACCATAGCCGTACCATGGCAGGCAGGTCTTGCACTGTGCTGTAGTATACACTGCAAGCCAGATGAGGGAGCTCCCACTCAACACTCTCGCTGTCTGTTAGCAAGAAACACAAGAGGGGAAATCTAAGCTTGTTTACGTTGCCATGTACAGAAGTTGTGTAAAGTAAGTTGTGTGTGTGCTACTCACTGTCAACAGCCAGAGACTGGCTCTCTGTGAAGAAGGTTTTAGCCTCTTTTGTCTCTGGCCCCTGGCCGGGATAGATGGGGTTCTCAGGCATCAGTTTAAAAAGGTCAAGGAGGAGCTTGTTGAGGGAGCAGCTTCTCTTAAGATACTGGGCATAATGGGCTCGCAGCTATAAAAAAATAATAATTAAAAAACAAAATCAGAACAACATGCAATACTGTATCAGTTCTTCAAAGCACTTTCTTTGTAGATTCTAAATCTGTTTGCGTGTATACACTTTTTATACACTAAAAAGCCAAAACCAGTTAAAAAAACATGACTAAAATAATTAGAAATAAGCCTAACATATTGGAATATATATCTGATAATATGAGGATTTATCACGACTCACATGGGAGGGGGAGGATTTGAAAAAGATCAGGAGAAGCTTCCAGGCCAACAAGTAGGCCAGGATGCAGGAGTACTCCACACTGAGAGGCTGGACCACTGCAAACTCTCCTACTTGAACTCCTGCCAGAATACTATCACACAGGTCCTCACAGGTGGACAGGATCGCCATCAGAGATGCAGGAGGAGAACTGAACACAGAAACGAAGAAGAACTGTAAGAATGATGTATAAACATAACTTGTATTATTTCCAAAATAGTTTTTGTACTTAAGGAACTCAAGTGACAATATATAGGATCCAGTTACTTTCACTTATGTGTGAAAATCAACAGTAATATGAATTTTCTCCATTTACTTACAGACATGGCTCATCTCTATCATCATCAGACTTGTTGGTGTCTCCTTCCCCATCGCACTCGGGCAGCTGAGGCATAACCCTTGTGTTGAAAATAAGCAACTGTGTTCATTTTTCTTCTATATATTGTGATAAGCATCATTTAATCATTCCCAACCTGCTGCAGGGCCCCAAATATCACATAATAGGTGTAATACTTTGTTTGTAAAACAGTCCTAGGTTAGTTTTTAGCAGAAATGTTTTTTTTCTGTTAATTTAAGGAAAAGTTACCAGTGTTTGAGCACTGATACACACTCTTAAAGAAAATCCTTACTTTTCTAACAAGTGATAGACCGTGATCTGCAGAGGCCTGGCCTTAAACAGCAGCAGAGGACAGAAAGTGTTGAGGAGTGTCTGGAGGGGCTCTGGCAAGTTTGTCTTCTGGTCTGCTATGAACCGCGGTGGCAGGGAGTTCTGTTTAAGCAGCTGCACAGGCACATATGTGAGAGCTACACCAACGGACTGCAGTACCGCTAATGGGAAAACAGGGTCATCCGGTTCAGTGAAGACATCTGTATTTAGTCAACAGACAGAAATGTGCCTGCTTGTATCATTGCAATGAGACACAGAGTATATGTACTGTTTATTTATGAAATACCATATTACCTAGGATTATGCTAAATGAAAAGCAACCAAAAGATGCGATTTGGTGCCTACATTTTCAAACTAGGCTCATTTCCCAAAGACTGTGTCAAATATAAACCACACAGACACACACATACACACCTGTGATATTGATAGTCAGAGGAAACAGCAGGTTGTAGATTCCTTCTACAAAGAAGTCTGTCCATTCATGAATCAGTTCGGATGGCAGCTTCTCAAGCACATCGGCCGAAGATGACGTGAAGAACTGGTTCAGCTTCACTATCAATGCAGTGTTCTCACAAACAAACAGCTGCACCCATGGGTTCCACAGACTGCTTACATTCTCGGTGGCAGTCTGAAATTGGAAGCAAGCTAATTAAGTCAAAGATAGTGATGGACCACATATTAAAGCCATGAATAAAGCACAAAACATATTCATTTTTAATCAGAAACAACCGAGTTGCACAGTGAGTATTCTAACAAATTCAATACCTGAGGTCAAGAGTTCACCCTATGACAAGAAGCATCCAGCCTGCAGCACTACTCTGTAGCTGACAATGGTCTCTGGCCTTAAAGTCACAAAACAATACAATATGTATGATCTATGTCTCACCTCCAACCAGGCTAACATAGAGCAGAGCAAGAAGTCCCACTGGCTGCTCCCGAGAACTGTTGGAAAATGAGTCACCAGCCAGGACAAGAAACGCATCATCTCCACAGCAATGTTCAACTGTTCTGCAGTTGCTTTTGACAGGTCGCTGAAATACCAAGATGTGACAAATGTATATATATTAGTAGAAAACCTCTAAACTTGGACAGTGTTTCAGGAGATACAGTATAATAAACAAAAACAGTGTGTAAATGTTTGTGAGGTTTATGTGTTTACCTGCTAAACAGAAACCAGTCCTCCTTGCTGTTCCTCCACTCCATCACTGTGGCCACAATAGCCTGCACAACCTCCTCCTCTACTTG
The DNA here is from genome assembly GCF_013103735.1 of Etheostoma cragini. NCBI lineage: Eukaryota > Metazoa > Chordata > Actinopteri > Perciformes > Percidae > Etheostoma > Etheostoma cragini. The sequence goes on along the minus strand of NC_048419.1, from coordinate 13,289,497 downwards.
TGTGTTGGCTTTTAGACAGCACAGCAGCACCGCCAGACACCCATACACATCTGTGACACAGCCAAAATTATTATTTACTTGGTTCAAGTCCAAAATGTCCATGTATGCATATGTGCGTGTTTATGTGTGTATTCCCACCGTCATTCTCTTGCCAGTTGATTATTCCAGCAGTTGCCAGAGCAACGAGAGTCTCTCTGTCTTTTTGGCTCATGGTGGGGCAGAGCACTTGGAGCGTGCTCAGTTTGCTTTGAGACACCGGGAACAAACTGACCAAACACAGATCATTTTTAATATACAACAGTCGAGTTGAGAGGTGTCATATAACAGATTTGATTGGGAAATTAAAAGCATTTAAAACAAATTATTTACCTGTCTGAACTGCCGTAAAGCTCCCTCAGGGTTGCACTGTGAGTGTCTGCCAGGTTGTTGGTGTGGATGTAGTTTTCTAGAGTCAGAGACCATAGACCTCCATCTTCCACGGACCTACATTGTAACAATACAACACATATATTCAGTGAACATAGTTTCAAATAATTGCCTGGGAAAATAAACATATGCATATAAATCAGTGTTTGATTCTTCCGAAGCTGAGACATATTTTAAAGAGATAAAGTTTTTTTTTAAAGCAGCAATTTTTATTGACTGCTTAAAAATTTCCATTAAAGCTCCATTAACGTCGAAAATCATGTTTTGAGCTTGTGTGTAGCTCTACCTTGAGTAGAGTGTCTCCAGCAGATCTTTCATTTGAACTTGGGTCTGGAGTCCTTCTAACAGCCCCGGGTCTGTCAGCAGGCTGAGATAGGCAGGGATGTACTCTACCTCCCTACACCACTGCAGTGCATACAACAGCTCTGAAACTGACAAAGAAAAGCATACATATACAAACATATTAAACAGCATCATAGATTGACATGGGCCTAAACAATACATATTACAGACAGTCTGTTTGTTTGTTTTGAATCTCAAATTACACTAGGTGCTAAAAGGAAAGTGTGTGTACCTGTGTGCTTAAGGTTTGCAAAGAGTGAAGGACACTCTGCATCCTTTTTTTCACAAGGTATGAATGCAGCAGTCCGGGCCACCCTCCCCAACAGGGCACAGGCACACAGGTGGGCTGGCAGCCTAGTTGACAGCCTAAACTTCCAGGTGTCCATCGAGAGTTCTTCGCAAACTCCTCGGTGACGGCAAGAGAGTAAAGGGGATTTGATCCACTGCAAAGGACAGAAAAAAGGGGAACAACAATGCATGAATGTCAAGTTGTTTGTGTGGAAAATCTAATTAAATCAAGATCCTTCCAAAGCAAAATGTTTGTAACCATTGTAAGGTAGTGCCTGAATAGGTTAATTTCCTTAAGTAAGGATGATGGCTTGGCTGTAGGACTGCACAATTAATCAAATTTTATCACAATTTTGACTTCCCACAATCAAATTTGCGTGATGGAGTGATATTTTAAATGTGCCATTCCGTTCATAGAATGCTCTGTGTTTTTGTTTATTTTGCAAAGCCAATCTACCGCTCCGTAAACCACTGTCTGATCATATCTTGGTTACAAGGTTTACCAGTAAACGCAACATTTTGTCCTGTCTGTGTTGTTTTTCAGACAACAGCAGTGACCAGTCCTAGTTAGTGTTTGTAAGCTCACAGGGCTCTAGGGTGAGAGTAATATTTTTCCTAGGTCGCACCGGTGCACTTAATGGCAATGATGTTTATATTGATATGGTTTAATTTTGCGTTACATGACCCATTTCTTCTGTAAAGCCGTGCCTGTTTGGATCTCTCGTCTTACTCTCCGAGCAGCCCCCACCCCCATTCACACACGACTCACAGCAACATGGAGTGAGACAGCGGCAACAGCAACAGTCCACACTTCTGACATTTGTCAACAGTTTAGTTGTTATTAACACAGCTGTATATTGTTAAACATGAGAGGCAAAACTGTACTTGTAAACTTGCACAAATGTTTCCGCTGGTAACTAAGCTATTGCGGTGGCCACGGCGAAAAACACAGAAGTTATTGAACGCAACTAACTTCAGTTTGTAGAGTACTGCTGGACCTGGGCGAGAAATGCAACCCATGGCAAGAATATCATAGTTCATAAAAATGCTGCGCAGTGACGATACAGAAATTTCATACACACATGTCTAACTCTGCTGACCTGTTGTGATGTGTTGCATCTGTATGTATGTACAACATAAAACTTCAACATAAGAGGAATGTAGCACAATATGGATGTGAATACAGTTATAAATGCCCTATGTGACAATTAAATTTGTTTTAGTTAACATCAACAAATAGTCATGATCTCAATATTGATAAAAATAATTGTGATTATTTTGGCCATAATCGTGCAGCCCTATTTGGTTGGCTCACCTGAGGAGGTAAAGCTTGTCTGACTCTAGTCCATTCTGTCTGGCTGGGCATCAGTTGTGTAAAGAACTGGATGAGGAGGGAGGAATCTGGATCGCAAACAGAGATGATTGTCTCCACTAGGTTCTGCACAGCCAAAATAAGAATCTGCAAACTAGAACCACAAGAAAAGTTAGCAAGAACTACAACAAAGCCCCCCCCTCTTTTTAACAGAAGTCGTTAAGTTACCTTTTAATATCCAGAGAGACAGTGAGTAGTTGGTTTGTAACCCAAAGGGCTGCACTGTGCAGGAAACCACCTTCCTTGACCTCATATTCAGAGTGCTGGACCAATGACTGGACCCCAGCCACACACACTTGTCTCAGCTTATCTAAAAGTGAGTCTTTGAAAGCAATAATAACAATTAGTAATTTAGCCTCCCTGAAAATTATATATGTTTGTGCACTACGCAAGTGCCTACCAGACAGGTGAGTGTGTGTTTGATCTTGGGCAGTGAGCTGGAAGACCGTGAGCAAGAGTTCCTCAGCAGAGAGAAGTAAAAGACAGTCTTGTACAGAAGAGAAGAATGTGGAGGCCACATCACAGATGAAGCAGATGAGGGGCTCCATGTTGCCTGCATCGGACAGACTCTTGGTCTCAGACAGAGTGGCATGGAGCCTCTCTAAGATCTTCTCCATGTACACCTCACCTATCAGAGACTCTGGCAAGTAAAAACATAAAAAGATGAGTTTATTGTTTGGTGACTGATAGGAAGATCCACTCTAAGAAACATTTGCTGATTTGCTGCTGTGTGTCTGTGTTTTACCATTGTTGTGGTGCCAAGAGAGGACCAGGCTGATAAGTGTCCAACTGTGGTTGCTGGTAGAAGAGGTAAAGCTGGGCGTGCTACATCCCACTTTGCACAGCTCCTCAGTCAATCCCAGGAGTTGCTCACCCAGAACTGACCCTTTCAGCCAGTCACGACAGCTCTTAAGAGTCTCAGGATCTGCACATACCTGACAGAACGGATATTAGCACAGATGTTGATACCAATGTACGTTGTATGTATAGGGAGTTAACACACTTTGATCTGTGTAAAAAGAAGACACATACCCTCTGTACAATTTGCAGGATAATTCCCCACTGTAAATCCATCTAGAAAACCAGAGGGAAAAGCATACACGTCAACAAATTAAACAGCACCATTAAGAGTTTAATCTACAACACAAGGGGGTTCATCACACTGCACATGAAAGATGTGAATTAATGTGAGGTCACATGTAATGACATGTGCATCTTGTTACCGTGATGATGTGGTTGAGGATGCGGGTGGTCTCTTGCCGGCTGCAGCCGTAGAGTGAGCTGAAGACCATCTCCACCAGGTGTTCAGTGTCTCTGCGCCCTTTCTCAGCCAGCCACACCACCACCCGCTCCAGCAGGAACTGCATTGCTGGATTCTTCATAATCACCTCATCTCTCTGCTCACTTTCCATTTTTTTGGCATCCAATTCGACCAAAGTCTAAGACAAGCACAGTCAAAAGTCAATTGCATCAAGGAATTATTAGAAAAATACTTTCCATATTTTATTCTGCGGGCCATACTAGTGTTTCTGCATGTTCAAGCCCATTAACTTAACAATTTAACATTACTGCCAACATTTTTTCAAGCGTGTGCCACAATTTTTATACTTAATTAATCTATTTCAATTGTACATATTTTTCACAAACTTGGCCATTACAAAACAACTGACATTAAAATACACTCTTATCTTTAATTGTCAAATATGACTTACACTGAAGACCCTGGGTGTGTGGAAAGACTGCAGGAGAAGAGAGAGGAAAACAAGATGTCTCTCCGAGTTTTTCTCCGTCACATGCACCAAGCACAGTTGTGCCAGCTGACACACTACATCTTCAAAATGCTGGGTGTGTAGGGAACCAAATGGCTTCTCATTCACCAGCTCCGACACTGTCAGAACAGGCTTCTCAACTCCAGTTTTGTCATTGTCCTCTGGCTCAGAGAAACAGATCTTGACAGATTTCTTATTCTGGAGGAGCTTTCCTTTTACTCTCCCAGGGTAGCGCATTACCTGAAGACACAGTGAGAATAGATTTATTTATTGTAACACGGTGTCTCTGGCAGCCATATTTATCTGCTGTATCCTTGCATGTCTAAACAAGAGATTGCCCAAAACCAAATTCACCTGCAGCAAGGTGGCTACCCCTTCCAAAGCTTGTGGATCAGCATCCTCTTTGTCGGCATACTGCACAAACAAAAGACCAAGGCCATCCCAGAAGTCTGCCAGAAGTTCTTGAAAGACATGGCTGCTGACATTAGCTTCATCTTCACTATGTAGGCCTGCCCTTCTCTCCCAGGATACAAGCATTTCAGTGACCGAAAGGAAAAGAGGACCATTTTGAAGGGAGGGATTGCCAAGAGCCTTTTCTATTAGTGGCAGGAGCTACAAAAATATCAAAAAAACAATGTAAGACTTAAGTAGATCTGACATGATGGGAAAAGTATGTGCAACAGTGTGATCCCACCTGCTGTGAAATAAGCATTGTTTGTATTTTTTTCTGTTCCTCCTCTTCTTCTGTATTGTGCAGTATGCAGTACCGCAAGCACTCAACAACAGAAGTCACGATAACTGCACTTTCCGATGGGCTTGTTGCTGCACGCTCACTAGACAGACTAAGACAAACACACAGACCCCAAAGGTTATAGAGTGTGATGCAGGAATGTCAAACTGTCAAACAAATCTGTCAAACGATTACAATATTTCATTTTGATTAATCACATTAACGTCATAGTTAACTCCCAATTAATCACTTCTTTTTTTTCCCATTCTAACTGTCCCTTGATTTCTTTTTATCCCATTTTTTTTTCATTTTAATGCTCTTTTCAACATGGTAAAGTGGCTCGGCTATCTTTCTGCAAATGATTTTTACATTGAAAACAACATTGGCATGTAGCCTACTGTAGTGTTCAATTTCACACGTAAAATTCTCACTTGAAGCAAATAATCTCTCACACAGTGTAACACTGTCCATCAAAAAAAGGGTGAAAAAAATACTTTGACGAGGGGGCGGAGAATTGGCATCAACTGTGTGCTTGGCCATCAAGTGGTATTTCAGACTGGACGTGCTGCGATGACAACTCAGTTCACAACGACAAAACACACAGATCACTTTGATCTATTCAATGGAACCATTTGGCAACTTTGAAGAAGTAAACTTACTGTTCAGAATCTTATTGGCGTCCATTTCAGTGTCTCGCGCGCGCCTTCCACTCTGTGTGGCGTGCCTTTTGTTTTGTTTTTTAGGTCTAGCTAGATCTGGTGTGGTGTTGTATTTTTCTAACGTTACTAGCTGTTTGCTAGGGCAAAGAGAACACTAATCTTGCGCAAAAAGAAATTGACACAGTTAAAATTGGTTTGCATTAACGCTGTTAATAACACGTTTACCTGACAGCACTATTTATAACTTATATGAAGGGCAAGTATATTGTTTTCAATATATCTCAACATATAAAAAATCTACAAAAGTGTTGTGGAGAAATTCTAATTATTAACCGACTTAGATCACAATTACAATTTGCATAGAAATATAATTTGACAGATGGAATTTTCTAAAATGACAACACAATATGAGCATATTGTCACAATAAGGTTAACTTTAACATTCGATAAGTATTAACAATATTCAATTATAACCCAGCCCGAGTGTACAACAAATTACCCTTGTATGAACGAAGAGAATAAGGTGGTGTAGAAGTCCAAGGCTGGCTCAGTGACCTGTTGGGGCAGTTTGCTGATGAGCGGCAATAGATTAGGATGGAGTGCTTTAGCCATGCCTTTGCCACCCTCTTTAAGTAGAACCCAAAGTTTAGGTAAGAAGCCCTTCTTGGCATTCACATGTGTCCAGCAATCCTGAAATAAGAGTAGAAAAATCTAAGATTAGATGCCACTCAAATATAAATCTCCTTACACATTTGTTACTCTAGTAATACAACTCCTCCTTGCATTACCTATCAAGTCTACTGTAATAACATAGAGGGTATACAACATTACAAAAGCCCTGACAAGATTAGGACAGTAGCATTACAGTATATGTGAAGTCACCCTTCAAACTCAAGCTTACATGGATTGTAGACACAACATGAAGAACAGCCTCCCACACAGGAGGCAGCACTACAGGATCTGTGTCGTCAATGCTGAGCAGAACAGTGGTGGAGAGTCGTGCTGCTTCAGTCTGGACCAGTCCTGGAGTGAACTCGCACAGAGCACACACCATCTCGAAAAATGCCCCTCGCACCTGTGGAGCAACACAAAGTAGTAATCATTCTTCACAACTAACTCATTATTGCACATATATTAAGTGGCATTTGGCAGCAACAGATATAATTTAACTTCTCACACAGTTGTGTTATGGTTAACAAAATACAATCTACAAAGAATTAGTTAACTTTGTAGGATAAAACATTTTTATATAATCTGTGTATGCAAACTAGCAGGACACCTTCTCCTTAAAGCGCCCCTATTATGCTCATTTTCAGGTTCATAATTGTTTTTTAAAGTTGTACCGGAATAGGTTTCCATGGTTTCATTTTCAAAAACACCATATTTTTTAATTGTATTGCACATTGCTACCGATCTTCTTGTCACCCTGTGTGTTTGGGTTTCTGTTTTAGCTACAGAGTGAGACATCTCACTTCTATACTATCTTTGTCGGGAGTCGTACACGCACATACTAGGACATTCAGAAACGTGTATCTCACTCAAAACAGCATGGATAGGTTTTTTTGTATGTTTGTATGTGTGTGGAAGCACCAGAGACAGAAAATAAAGAAAATTTGACTTTAACATGTTGCCTTTACATATAAATGTAGCGACGGTAACAAGAGCACCTAAGATAAATTCTATGAAACCAATGATAAATTGGATACTCAAAAAGTCACAGAGGCATTTGGAATTATATGGAACGGGATGGCTTCTTTGAAGTGGGGTTATGCCATATGCATAGATATTGGGGTATGACATATTATCCCTTACAATCTTTGCAAAAATCAACCTTAATTGAATGTGAAAGAGACCTTATTTTGTATGGAATGAAACTCCATTATGCACATACCAGGTGAACTAGTTTAGGAGTTCTATTTATTGCCAGTACCTGTGGTGTCTTGTGTTTGCTGTACTTCCAGAATTTCCCAGAGTTAAGAAGATGTGCTAGTCTTTCCTCCATGGCCGTCCTGTCATGCTGGACAAGCAGGGAGAGCAGTCTCTTTACCCCCAACAGAGAACTGGTGAGCATGCGTACATATTTGCCTTCTCTCTCGTCCTCTGTTACACTTCTAGAGAACAGAGGAAACCAAAGCATCAGCAAAGACTATGCCAAACTGTATTATTGTAGTGCCTGCACGGTGAGAGAAATGGACACAGAGACTATAATAAGCTAAACTTACTGTGGATCGCTCAGTGTGTCTGCTGTTTCTTTTAATAAAATATCTTGAAGTACCTGCAATATATGAAAATGTTAGATTTAGTTAGTTAGAATACAAACCTCCTTGTCCGCAAAAAGCCACCACTTCTACTCACGTTAAGGATCTCATCCTTGCAGAAGCTAAGCGCCTCAGGCTGTTTGGTGGGTGAGAAAGCAGCCTGGAAGGCCTGGCACGCAGCAGAGGCTGCAGGTGTGTAAGTGTCACACTGGGACAGAATCCAGTGGCCCATCAAGCTCTTCAGAAAGGGGGCCAAGCTGCGACGTACTTTCAGCACCAGCTGCTCAAGGGCCTGCTGGGTGGCCTCTCTGATCCGGCGATCATGGTCCTGATAGACATAATGATGAGGACGAAATTATCCTAATGTAGACACAGCTCAAACACTTGCACAAATTAAAATCCTATTGAAATGTCATCCTTAATGTAAGCATGGTTTCCAGGCAACCTGTTGTTCAGAGATATTTACCATCATTTGAAATGGGATACTTTGCTTTATTTGCTAGGCAGGATGGTAACATATGGATGGGACTGATCAAAATGAATGATGGTAATTGGAGTGTTTATTTACATGTTTAGGATGCAGTGTAACATTGATACAAAAAGGCAATTCATGAATGTGTGGTGAATGACAAGCTCACCATGGATATCTTGCAGTATATTCTTGGCCAGTATGGCAGGACTCCTTTAACCTCTTCAGAATCCCGTTCCTGACACATGAACCCAAAGTCCTGAACAGCCTGAGAAGAGTACACATCTTCAAGGCACTTGAAGACACTTAAAAACAGCTTGGGTTGACTTCAACATACCCAGAAAAAGATTGCTTTTCATGTACACTTTATTTTTAATAGTAGCTTGTAGCATATGTTTAAACATATTTAGGCTACGTGGTGTTACATTTGGTTGACTCCACATAGAAGATCATAAAGTAAATTTAAGTTTAAACTCACTTTTAGTCTGGTAACAGCATCCCTTTTCGAGAGTTTCCTGAGCACCAGACGGAAGTCAGCATCTACCAGGTTGTCTATCTCCTCCGCGCCGTGGACTGCGGGTACATAACTCAGCTCCGAAGTCACCGTTGTGTCGAAGCCCACAAAACCCGGGATGATACCACCCTCCCGGGTCAGTACTTCAGCAGCTCGGCCACTACTGGACGGCTAGAATCGAGAGAGAAACGTGTAGTTATAAAAAATTAAAAAATCTCATAAAAAGGTAAAAACGTTAAGGTTATGAAAAAGTTGTGACAACACAGCCACACGTAGCCTTAACTAACGTTAGCTAGCTGTTAACGTGAAGTTTAGCTACATTAGCTACCTTGTGCTCGTGTTTGTTGCATGCAATCTTAACGTTACTTTAACACAGTAACATTAGCTACTTTAACTTACAAACATTGGTAGGCATACTTACCCGGACATTTCCTTTAGTTCGCTGTTTATTCTTACCCCCCATGGATAACGTTACGCATTAATCTTTAAAGTAACAGATAGTAGTGGTCCGTGATACCGAGCGAAAGCCACTGACAGTGGTTAAATGATGGAACTGAAGACTTCCTGTCTAAATCTTTCAAAATAAAGAATCATCCTCACGACATTAACGCTAAGTTTAGGTCATAGACTGATGTGTCTAGGCTGTACAATAAAACGGTCTGTACTAAGAAAAAAAGCCTCTTGAGCTTAAAAAAACGGTTTCCAAAGAAAACTCAGGAAATATCAGACATACATGAGCGAACTTAGTCCCTCATTCAAATTCAATAATGGCTTATGAAATATAGTAAAAGTATAACGTATTCATTAACCTAAGTGATCCAGTGTAAACACTGCAGGATCAGTTGAAAGCAGTTTTCAACACATGTTTTGAAACACAATAGGTCAGGGTAACAGACTGCTTTGTCTGAATCTATTAAAAGCGAGAGCAACTGAATCCTCCTGGAAAGTTTCTACTTTTTTTCTACACTTTTATTTTGAATTGGACGCAAAACAAAAGTACATCTGTTTTGGTTTTGGTTTTTACTTGACACGATACTTACTTCCGCTATGGATTTCTTCTTCTAGTCCATTTGGAGTAAACTGAAAGCCTTGTGCACTCATCGCTGCCCTCCATAATTCATTTGAGACACTACAGCTATGTAATTATTAACCACTATTCTATGTCATACAAAGAACCTTTTAGCCTGATGGTAATGGAAGAGCGATGCTCTCGTAATGTCCTCTGGAGAGCATACATTATACATACATACTACTACTGTACATACAGTACAACATACACACACACACACATGCATGCACGCACGCTCACAGACACATACGCACACACACACACAAACACACACACACACACACACAACACACACACTACATTTTCAGTAGGAGACTGGGTTGCACACACAGATAGATACATACATACTTACATAGGCCAACAAGAGAAAAGGATTTTGCCACAGCAAATTTCATAGAAATCAGGCCACTAATCATGGATGTGTGATAGTAGGCCTACAAAATTGTACGTTTGACCACTACTAACACAATAACATTCTTAAGTTTTGGGAAGGGGAAATTTTGTGATAGTAAGGTGTATGTGAAAGGTTTTCAAAACCTATTAAGGAATCATACTGTTGGACCCATGAATATATTATACAATCGTAGTAGACATCTTATTCTGCTCTGGAAATGTTGGATATTATAACAAGATACAATTATCTTAGCATGAACAAAGAATAGTTACGTATTGTAACTCCAGTTTCTGAGTATAGGCGGAGCCCTCTAAGGCTACACTATTGGGTTTATCCCTTCGCAAAATCAGTGGGTCTTCTTTCTTCTTTCGGGTGGCAGTAGCTCAGTCCTTAGGAACCGGAGGGTTGCCAAGTCCCCATACGGACCAAGTACCGAGTGTGGACTGGTAGCTGGAGAGGTGCTAGTTCACCTACTGGGCACTGCCGAGGTGCCCTTGAGCAAGGTACCAAACTCCTTCATGCTTGGGGTGCCTTTAATGGGCAGCCCCTTCACTCTGACATCTATCCATTTGTGCATGTTTAAGGTCCTGTGTGTGTTTGTGTGTGTGTGTGTGTGTGTGTGTGTGTGTGTGTGTGTGTGTGTGTGTGTGTGTGTGTGTGTGTGTGTGTGTGTGTGTGTGTGCGTGCGTGCGTGCGTGCATTCTGGACCTTCTGAAAGTGAAGCAGTGTGAAGAAATACTGTATCCATCTGCATAAACTGCATATAGGGTAGGCCTATATTTTAATTTCAGATGATGCCTGACAACTTTTACATGTTATACCAAGCAAAGAGAGAAAAGTGTGCTCTTTGGTTATTATTGAATACTTTTACAAGTATACAAGATGAAACTCAGCTCAGTGAACAAGTCACACACATGGATGGAAAAATACTTTAATATACACCCTTTTTGCATAAATAAAACAGTAAGTTGCATTATAATTAAGTACGATACATTTTGTTAGTATATCACTATTTTTAAACACCTCTACTTTAGTGTAAACATGAATTTTGCACTGTACCCTGTATCTTTACAATCATGGCTTATGTTATGGAGGTCATGTTTGTCTAAAGCTGGGTTGGATTGAAAAACTGAATGCAAAACTAACACGGATCTTAAATAATAACCAGAAATATGAGATGTGTACAAAAAGATTTCACATCTGGAATGAAATTATGAGGAATGTGCAATGTGTAATTTGTGTTCAACAGAAGTCATATATCCTCATCACTGTGCAACGGAAATCAAAATCAAAAGCAGATTGGGCGGTGTGCTCTTTATTGACATAAACATATTCTTTGTTGCCTTGAGGCAAATGCTTAGAAATTCCTCGGCAAACAATGTTTCAATAGGGTTCACCTTGGAACTGAATGTGATTATTAATTAAAACACCTCCGGGGAATAAATTAAAAAACATGGATCAGGTTCACTGTGGCAATGACTTCTTGAGCAATATATTTTGTGGTTGGGAAATTTGAATAATTTGCAAATGGTTATTAAAAGCAGTCTTGTAATTATATGGATCTGCAAATTTAGTTTCCCTTGCATGGCAATTCATCGTTGAACATCACAGACTTTGCTCATGTAAATACATTTGTAAACTAATCAGTTTCTAAACTTAGAAGCCCATTCTCTGATCAAATCCTTTGACATTTAAACAGTTTCTGCATTAAATAAAGGGGGACACACGTATTCTGCTGAAACCAGAGGTGGAAGAGACGCCAGGTGTCTGATTGCCACCATATGCCAGACTTAAAGTTTAAGGACTAGTCAAGCATCACTGTGACAGCAGGGTGGTGGAAGTAATGAATCCTGACTTGTAGCTGTACATCAATGTAATCAAAATACTTAGTCATACTAATTCCTAAACCAAAATAATTAAGTCTAAATGAGTTTGCAGTTCAAAGCACCACGAGCACAATATGGAAAAACTGCAATCTCTGACAAAATTTCTTCAAGTTGTAGCTTAAAATATGACTATATGTTTTTATACATTAGCCTTTAATACACTTAAAATGTACAATCTTCTTCTAAAATACAGCATGGGACAAATGTTATTAGGTTAGTGCTCTGTATGTATTGTAAATGCATTCTCTGATTAAATGTCTCAACATGATTATACCCAATAACCTGATTTCTTGTGTAAGTAAACATAGTCTGTATGATTTACTATATAATCATACTATATACTATATATATAATAAACTAACATTTTCTTAGCCATGTACTCCTGATTTATCTCTTCAAGTTAACATTACTGGTATTTATACCACTTTTACAGTAAATTATCTTGTAAACTAAAATACAATACACTTTTTTCATGTTTCATCATCTTCTCCACAAAAGTAATTTCTAAATTCCCCATGGTCCCTGCTGCTTCCTTTAACACATTATCTATATGGGGGCTCACTCTATTGTAATCATTATTGTCAAGTGTAGTTTTAAAAACAAAAAAAACTATGTGATTTGGAATTGCATACAAAAATCAACTAAAAAAAAAAAATGTAATTGTTTTAAAATGGTGACTTTCCACCTCTGTTTCACATATTAGACCACAATCTAAATGCATCTCCCATTGTCATTATTTAATAAGGCTACATAATTAAATATATAATCAGTTTTACACAATTAAAAAGAACACATTCAGAAATGATCAGAGAGTAATGATCAAAAATTCTTAAATCAGATTCAAAATCAGAGATCACTGTGCCTGTTTCAAAAAGTTAGTGAGTTTCACCCTCTGTCGTGAAAGCAACCAAATAACCAAATGAGTTCATTCAGTACAAACCTACAGGCAACTTGCAAAATTAAGAAACTGTCAAATTAAAAGGATAAAATGAAAGTTGTTGCAGCCAAACTGAAATCATTTTTATTTTCCAATTAACTAATTTGTGGGTGTATTTGGGATTTGAGTGATCTACTTTGACTACTCCCACCCATACATTACAGAACTGGTTAACGCCACACAGCCAAATCAAAATGGTCACTATGACAAAATATATATAAATCATTTAAATTGATTTCTTCTTATTGGTCTTATAGTGTGCTGTTAAAGGTTTCTTTAAAATTTCTATTAATACATGTAAAATGTGTTTCATTTATTTTACAAGTTACCTGTTTCACCAAACTGGACACTCATGATGCCCTGCTTTGGACAGATCTCTGGATTTATCCCATCTCATAACACAACATCAACACTTCTGAGCTGTTATACCATCTATAACAAATGATCCTTAAGGTTTTTCAGAAATAACAGCCAAGCTGTCCATTTCTTGTTGAGGTAACCCTAAAAGCCCCTCCCACAGCCGGGTCCCAAGTCAACCGAGTTGGATGTCGGCTCCTGGTGGTAGCACCGTGATGTAACGAGGGTCCAGTTTGGGCACAAAGCCTTTAAAGTCCCTGGAGGCTTGAGTCCCAAAAACATCGAGCAACTGTCGGTTCATCAGAGCAAACCTAGGAGTGGAGACAGAAAGGTAATCTCATTAGCATAATATAAAACACAATTCTCACTAACAGATTATCTCCGCATGAACAGTCTGACTACTAAAAATCTAAAAAGACAAAATTGGATTGAAGTGGTAAAACACAGCTGACAGTTTCCACACCATACACACCTGCCCTTAGTTAAACGCAGCAGAAACTTCCAGTATGTAGGCCTGAGGTTCTGCACTTCCATCACAGCCTGTGTAGCAGGAAGAAGTCATACATTATATCCTTACTCAGCAAAGACAAATGTGTGTAAAGCATGTTTATGTTTACGTTGTTTTTGTCACTTACAGCTTGGAAACAGATAGCAGTGGAGATGGCATATATGACCGTGTCTGCATGAGGAAAGTAAGGGAACCGTCCGGCCTCGATGCCTTTGAAGTATATGGTCTAAAGACAGAGATTATTACATGTGTTGTTAATGATAAATTGCCCAGGACAAAAGGTTTCAGATAATGAGACATGTTACTAGTATGCAAGTCTATATTCTGCTGAAGCTGTCCTGGCAATCTGAGTACTTAAGAACTACTGTCATGGCATGTCCATAACATTTCTACAAGGCTTCAGTGGGACTAAAAGCAGCCACATTGCCAGATGAGTAACGTTCATTACCGACCTGCTGCATATATTTACAGTGGTCAGGTTACTAAAGTGTGTGTAAATGCCTTAATAACTTTATTTCTTGTATGCATGTAAACATAATGTTATACACTTGGATATTGGTCTGGATTATGATGAACATGCGGTATTTTGTCAAAAGACCCTATTTTTATATAATATTCAGTAAATACTGTTTTTCTATCCATGAGATGAAAGATGAATGTTAGTGGGTATATTTTCTGGACAATGTAATTTGCTGTGATTAGTATCACTTGTTTTGGAAAATTACTTTTACCTCCACCAGCTTAGAGAAGAGATACATGGATATTGTAGTGCTTTTGTAGAAGAACATCGAAATACCAGCCAGGAAGCCTTAAAAGACAGGCAGAAAGAGAAAAAAAGATTAAAATAATTTAAACGGATTAAATCAGCCGAGACATGGCATGATGATATCTGACACAATCAGGAGGAGGATTGCTCTGCAAGGACTTTATTTGACTGTTTACACAATCCTGTCTCACCAGCAGTCAGTGTATGGAGTTCATCATCAATGTTGCGCAGCCAGCGCAGCAAGCAGCTTGTTCCCTTATTGAAAAAGAAAACATTTTACAACATTAAAAAAATATATTACTTTATTATATCTACTTCAACACAAGAGATACTGACATAAGCCCAAATGGGAAATGTTAGCAAACATAATACCAAATTTATGAGGACAACTCAGAGCCAGAAATCAGAGATTACAACTTCAAATGTGCCTTTAAGGAGTTGGGGGACACAAATGTTTGTAGATGTTTTTGCCAACCTAAAAGCAAGAATGGAAGCAAGGAAGAAAAAAGAACAGATATGTCATAGAAAAAAGAAAACCTGTGAAGTATGAAAATGTACCTTGTAGATACTGACAAAAGATCCAAGAAAGGCCCCGAGTTGGAAGTTCTCTTTGTTGTAGAAGAGGGAGGGGAGCCGTGAGGGTTTCGTAAACATGTGCCTGAAAGCTGAAGGCACTTTAAGACAACACTGAATCAGGTAGCCAACGCTGAACATCCTGACAAAACCCTGGACAACAAAAGAACATTTTAAAAAACACTATTATTTAACAATATAGTATTTGAGTATTGTACCTCCATTATCATAACAAAAGTGTCTTACTTTTACACAGTAGGAAATGCAGTTGTCTTGGTAATGTTTACAACATCTGTGCCTTGGACCCTTTTTGCATCTGGATTAAAAAAAAAAAAAAAATGTATATATTAATACTAGGCACTCTGTACTTTGTGTCAGTGTGAAGGTGTGTATTCTCTCACATTGACTCTAGCAGTTCCCTTGTGTGGGCTACCAGAGTTTTCCTACTGGAGCTGGGCCCTTCTGCCTGTGAATCCCCTGTCTCTATGGCAGCTGTCCTCTCAAGGGGTCTCGTGCAGATCTGGTCTGCCACGACAGAGTGAGTTGGAATCTCTTCTTTTCCGATGATAAACCTGTCACAAAAAATGCACACCGCCTCGGTTAGCTTTACCAAAACACTATTGGTCAATCTGAATCAATCAGTGGGAACAGGGACAACTTACTTTAATGCAGAGAATGCAAAGCCTTTGAGACCATCTTTACTCCTGAAACACAAAACACAACTAAAATCAACTCAAACTCTAAACATTCACTCTGGTTTTTATTATTTGAAGGCTTTTCATAATAACTAATTGACCAATGTTTCACATTTCACTTTAAGAATTTGACCTGAAGAAGGACATGTAGAGCGATGCGGTTATGCAGAACAAGAGCACCTAATGGAAAACAGAGACAGTGGGCATCAGGACAAAGGGGGCAAAAATTATATTTATAGTAATATCCACCTGTATATTATATTCAGTCCATATCCAGCTGTAAATTTTGTTCACAATATTATATTCATAGGAGAAATCTTTCCGTAAAATTCTGTTAATAATAGTATTCATCTCTATATTTATTCAGTACATTTCCATGTCCTGCACTTATAGAAACATTGTATATACCGCACTTGCTTCTATTGCACTTCTGGTGAGACCTAAACTGCATTGTTACCTTGTACTTGTACCTGTGTAATGACAATAAAGTTGAATCTAATCTAATCTAAAGGTATCAGGCCATTGGATTTATTTCACCACCATGATACAATCTGGCCTCAAGGATATACTGTACGTCAAATCATTGGGGGGACACAAACTACAATCAAAGTTATTCATACACACCTGTCAACTCATGCTGACAGGTTTTTATGAGTTACTGTATACCCCCCCCCAAAAAAAAAGTTCCTTCACTTTGAGCTCCCTCAAACTGCCATGTAATCTTACCTCGCCATGTTTGATTGGTTTGACGATGCCTCGAGTCACTGCCATACGGAACAAAGTCTCAGTGGCCTGACAAGATTACAATGTCACATATATACGTTGTGTGGCAAGAGCAGATATTTATCTCTTTATGTATAACAAATCATGTTTAAAATGAACAGAGTAGCTCTTACAAGATTTGCCATGTATATTGTCAGCAGCCCTCTCCTGGAAAGGAAAGGGAGAGACATAAAGATAGTCAGTTAACACAGAATCGATATTCACAAGGCCACACCTGATACTTGAGATGTACACAACAACTGCCATTTTGTGCAGCGTTGTACTTAGCAAATGTGTTTTAATCAAAATATTAAGGGAGAGTAAGAGAACCAAGAATCGGAAAGGATTCTCACCTGCTCTTGCGCTCCAGGAGGATGGCAATGTAGGAGGCAGGCAGTGCTGAGCCAAACCCGGCAGACCAGGAGTTGAACCCTCCCAACAGTTTCCTAAAGTCAGAAACAGTCAGCTTTATTTACATGTTATTTCTTTTTTTGATGTGGAAAGTGGACTCAATCACACTGTCAGCATAGATTTACATTAAATCTTTTTTAATCAAAGGGAAAATATTATCTAAATGTTAAGATGTTTCAGTTACTAAATGTAAATTTCACTTATGTTTGTTTGCTACTAAAATTCCTGACTTTCCCCTCTGGTAATCAATAAAAGTTTATCTTGTTTATATGTCTCATATTTACAAGAAAACTCCACAGGGAACATTTGTGCAACTCTGAACATATTGGGGGAAACTAAAACAACAGAGCCTGAGATAATAATGATAATACCATTTCACCTTTGGTTTTCAACGACAAACATTTACACAGATCCTCAGGTGCATCACTTTAGATTCTGAAACCCTTTGCATCTTAACAACAACATAGTTGGGTGATTGACAGTGTTTCTTGGACCAACTGACCTGAGAATGCAGAAGAAAACAATGTAGAGACTTCCATTGGTAGCGAGGAAAGAAGTAGACCACAGGATCTCTGGGAGAAGCTTTTTTAAATAGTAATCCTTCTTCCTTCTCCTTAGAACTGCTGCTATCTGCAATATAGTTGCGTTGCAGTCACTGTTGCAGGTGTTTACATTTCATCATCGCACAAGAGTTGAGACAAACATGTTGTGCAATGGTGTCATTCCCGTTTGTGTCGGATAACGGACTGTACACACCGTTATCAGATCCAATGCTTAAAGTGCACCAAAACTTGACCAGACACTTTACCCAGGAATCATCTGACGGCATGTACTTATCGGATGTTTTTCAAAACTGTACAGTTGACTGCTGTTACTTAGCCAGATACTCATGAGTGTAACGTTACGCTGCATATCAACGTCACGTATGCAATGTATCGCTTCGTTCACCTAGTTTGTGCATGGTTTGTGCACGTGCAAGAACTTGAACTTAGTCCCCGAATGTCTGATGGCGACATGTCAGTTCATCTTCACGACGTTTTGTCAGAACCAGTTGGCCTTACGTGGTTAGCTAGCTTACTTTAGCTTCAGAGACTCCCAAGTCCAAATATTGCAGGTCAAACAGCAAAACTTACCAGGTAAAGAGGTGCGTATACTTTGAAGGAGACCTCCAGAGCACCCTTGGCTATGTCCACAGCCGACTGCACACACGACGGGTTCCAAGTATGACCAATCTCGTAGCAGCTATGCGGTATCTTACTCAGAGCGGCCATGTCTGTACCTTGGTCTGTACTCTGTACACTCTGCAACGCGTTGTCGTGCGGGTTCACTGTGAACGGAGCGCGGCCACGCAAAAGAGCCGTGCACGTGCACGGTGCTTTTCGGACTGGACCGTGCATCATGAATCAATGCTTTTTTTAAAGATCAGTGAATTGTTGTCCGTGTCACTTTGTGATTTAGTGTGAATCAACATTGATTTAAATATTTCATCAATTTCACATGTCCCCAAAATTAGAAACATTAACAAAAACGGACAACTGGCACAGCTATAATTTAAGTTAATTTGACATTATAAATGTAAAGATTTTTTTGGACACTAACGTTACATTTCACTCATCCTTATATTTAAATAAATTAATGGTATTTAATTCATAAACGTGTACTTGGAAATTGCATTGCATTCAAAACGCTTTTGCTCTTTCAATATCAGTTCTCTAATTTGAAGAGAAATGGAGAGGCACATTAATGATTAACACCAGAAATAGCTAAATCAGTATAGAGATGGGCTGTGTGACGATGTGTGAAGAGGTTTTGGTTTTTGCTGCAATGCCAACATCCCAGGTTCAATTCCCCCACCTGCTCACAGTGGACAGCACTTTATCTGAAAAACCTACGTAAATCTGCTTAAATCTTCAACTAAATGCTTTAATCTCTAATCAGATTAGGTTCGTTCTGACACAAGATGTTAACCATCGCTGTTATAAAAATTGTGCCCTGCTGGTGCTCAAGTGGAGGCATGACAATGCATAGCATGATTTGCCAGTGTTTGGTGGTAGCTGAGATACTACACACTAAATCTGGAACATTTTGTGAGACTGTAGGCTAACATGAAGTACAGCACAGATATTTAGAGCCACAGCTTGAGAATGGTATGGGAATCTAGAATTTAGATTCAGTTGAGCTGTAAATCATTAGACTATACTGTAATTACATGTGAAATAGTATAGAAAACAACCAGCAGCCATCACAATTCCATCCCACATTAAAGTGCTGGGCTCGAGCCCACTGAGCATAATGCACAGATGATCTTGTTGAATAGTGTGTTCTTTCTGGGGGTTTGGATTTCAGGGGGCGACAAGACAAAAATCATCTCCTACGTCCACTTGAGCATGGTGACCTACAAGCACATAGGAGAATATTAACAATGCAAGACTACAGGACACTTTTTGTCCGACTTGCTGCTTTAAGGACCTAATTTTCCTGTAGAATCACTACCCAAAGCTTATGTTTTCTGTGCTTGGGGTGCAGATTGTACTCAGAGATTTGTGGCGATTATCAGACATAGGAAGCTCAATGATCATACTCATCTATGCAAATGAGGGGAGGAAGACCAACATGACCAGGCCATGGTTGCTGCCTGTGAATTATCAATGTTTCTTGCATTTACTTTGTAGAGGAAGGTCCATTTGTTCACTTCTCTACAGTTGTACTGCTCAGAGATGGTCAGAAGGTGTCAGCCTCACCCCTTTGACGTTAAGTATAACACATAGCTAAGATGTAGGAGCTGGGTTGACGGGGATGTGCATTATCAGGACAAACTGGCTCAAATTTGGCTCATGTAGGTTTGTAGTCAAACAAGATTACCACTTGTTAAGTAATTTGTTGCTTTATTCATGGTTAATAGTGTTAATAAAAATGAGGAGGAGGACATGGCTCTAAACTCTGCACTTTTTGGGTCGTTTTTGGTCACAGATCAAAAGGTAGGTTCTATCATGTAAATGAGAAATTCTAACAAAAATGCAGCTAATCAACATTGTGTTGTCTTAGCCTAGTTGAAGACAGCACTTCGTGGTGTGACACAAAAAGCTTCTTTCTATATGATAAATGCTAGAATTGACATGATCAATTTCTATAGAGTCAGAGGAACGGGGGAGGTGAAAGACAATAGTCCTATCTTGACCTCTTCACAGAGAAAATATTTTACTAACCTAGCTGCATCAAACATAAACAGATACATTAGTTTCAAAACATTGTTTTTAACTTTTTATACCTCAATAATAGCCTACATCTTTTTATACTGCTTTATAGATCAGTTGTAAGTAGGCCGTATAAGAACAAAATTGTCCTCTGGCAGCTGTTTTATCCTCCAGCAGGACACTCTGCCAAAAACTGTGGGAAATTTTGTGATGTGGTTTCAGTGTAAGGAAAACACAATGGGTTGGCCTACAACGCTGGACAAATTACCTTATCCAATCACTGAAAAATCCTAGACCTAGGCTACTGAAATTGTTTCCAGGTGTGTATTATGTATGTTGATTTCCTATTTGACTTAAAGCCAAATTGTCCTTGTATTTTCTGTTTTAGATGCTCTTACAAAGCAGATGGGGACTGCCACCGTCACACACTTTCCTTTTGCACAAGGCTGTGCAAAAGAGTCTTCGCTAAGACCGGTCATGATGGACTGGACAACAAAACCCCATGTCAGAGGACCATGAACTGTAGAAAGTCTAAAAAGAGGATAAATAATTAAACAAGAGACTAAAAAACCAATTAGTTTTGACTTTAAATAGTGTGGTGTGGTCAGTGTTTAGGCATAGACAGTTAAAGAAATCGAACAACCGATCCCATTGCTCTGGACGGAGACCAGTGAAGGATATTAGAAGCACTTTTCCAGTGATAGCTGAGCGTTACTGTACAGCCTCCAACTGAGCTTGACGACGTTGCTGTGACGTGATCAACCTCTCTGAAAGTTGTAAGTCTTCTGGTGTAGCTGTGACAAGAGAAATTTCAATCATTTTGAATCTTGCAGCGATGGAAAGGGTAGATATATGTTAGGAGATAACTTAGGCACAGGCTAATTATTGCTAACTAAAATGCTAGTTATCTAAATGTGCTGTATTTACTGTATATAGCGCTTTTCCAGTCTTAACGACTGCTCAAAGCGCTTTTACATCTACAGGAAACATTCACCATTCACACACTGTGGCCGGGGCTGCCGTACAAGATGCCACCTGCTCATCAGATAAACATTCACACACATTCACACTCCGATGCGCAGCACCGGGGGAAACTCGGGGTTCAGTGTCTTGCCCAAGGACACTTTGACAATGAGTGCAGGGGCGGGGATCGAACCACCAACCTTTCAATTGGCAGGCAACCGCTCTACCACTGAGCCACAGCCTACCCATCCATCTTCGTCCGCTTATCCAGTATTGGGTCAAGGGTGGAGAAGCTCCAGCAGGGGACCCCAAACTTCCCTTTCCAAGCCACATTACCCAGCTCTGACTGGGGGATGCAGAGGCGTTCCCAGGTCAGGTTGGAGATATAATCTCTCGACCTAGTCCTGGGTCTTCCCCGAGGCCTCCTCCCAGCTGGACGTGCCTGGAACACCCTCCTAGGGAGGCACCCAGGAGGCATCCTCACCAGATACCCAAACCACCTCAACTGGTTCCTTTTGATGCAAACGAGCTCCTAAGTTTCTTCTTAAATAGTTTCACTATAACAAAGTTCAACCCTGCTCCTGTGTTTTGGATTTTTGGCTGTTTTGTTTTCTTCTTGCAGTGGTTTTGTTTCCAACTTACTGTTTTACAGTTATGTTTAAATTAATATTGTTTTTTACGTTTGCTATAAATTATTTTTAGTAGGTCAAACAAACCTCGTCTTTCCACTTTTATTTGGGCTTTCTTGTGTGGTGGGAGTCCCCGGGATTGGTACCAACTGAAATTAAATGTTATACTCTTTGGATGAAAGTCCCAAGGTGGCGTTGGCTAAACCGTCTATTGGGCCTGGTTACACAAGGTAATGGAGCCTTCCATACATTGCCTTGTTCTTTAGAAATAAACAATGGACAAATAAAGTTGTTAAACTCTTCAGATGTAAAGTAAGGGAATGCTTAGAGGAGGGGATGGCTTATTAGCATCAAAATGGTGGTAAAAAGGAGAGGCTTGGTTTTAGGTTAGGCCATAGGCATATATATGGAAGAGGATTAGGGCCACTGGTGACAAATTTATTCAAATTCTGACTTTATTCTCAGAATTTTGACTTTAAACTCAGAAAATACATTTTTCACTCGTGGGCCTAATCCTCTTCCGTAATTTTGTATGGTTTAATAACGACTGATATTCCATTATTATTTTTCAATTTTCCTGACAATTGAAATAGGCCTACCATTGAAATTACGTTGGTCTATGGACAGGATTTCAACAGTGTTTCAATATTAAAACAGGGTGCAAACGGATGTAATCTCAAATCTTCATTCATTCATTTATTGACTTAATGTGAACAACGGAATGTTGATTTCTCAAGGACTGGTGCAGTCTGGTAATCAACGCGAGAACACTGAGGGGTTGTAATCCCTGTCCTCTGATACCACAGGAGGCGCCATGGTCCCTCTTCGGCTGAATAGACCAACTGTGTTCCTTTGCAGAGTTTCACAAGTGCTGTCTGCAACCCCAACGCGCACTGTTAATACACGCTCGCATGGAAGAGTCAACGGAGGTCTCCACTTGTTCCTTTTTAACCACAACCCTCTAACTCTCAGCCCTACATGGGACGGAGCAATCAGCTCACTATGGCAAAGGCAACGGGGCTGTTTGCGAGTTGTTTGTTGGTTCTTCTCACCTCCGCTGTGGAAGGGAAGCGCAGCAGGGAGAGAGTTTACTATGTTGGGATCAATGAGGACTTTTGGGATTACGCACCAAGTGGAAAAAACCTGCTTAACGGGCAAGACGTCGAAAATGATGAGTGAGTTGTGATAGGACAGTCAAGTTACTTACAAATTATGCTACTGTAAATTGTAAAGGGAATCCATGACTTTTTTTTTTAATTCATCGCGTTAACATTCAGACAGGCATTGGGTGTTGAGATTACTTGTCTAAATCTATTGGTGATTATAATAAATACTCTGGTAATATATAGGAACAATATTTTTAGGTCAAACGTTATAGGCTACAGTAGATTTGATCTGGTCAGGGTGTGGAAGTGTCTAGACCTCTGAACGGAGTGTTATGTGATTTACCGGCAGTCTGGCAGATGTAGCTAAAGGGAAGCAGTAGGGTACTTGGGTGTAACATCACTCTTTTCAAAAAATAGGCTACAGATCACATTATACATTCCATATAGTACATAAATGAGATAATCGTTTGCATCACACCACCAATATTATGTTGAACACTGTGCTTTAAGAATAAACAGAAACACTTAAGTTCTTCAGCACACGGAACCAAGTAGGCCTACTGCAGCACATCACGGACCGTTGTCCCCCATGTATGTATTCTGCAGTTAAATTGCAGATAGATGTTCATTCCTTAAGTAATTGGCAGGTACCTGATCTTTTCATGTAAAACAGCTTCAAAACGTTGATGCATTGTCACACCCTTGCACAATGCTGGAATATCCCGACTTACTCAGCAGCGGTCAACTTACCCAACAGTCATCATGGCAAAATACACACAAGTGCAGCAAAATCATTGTTTGTACTCAAACCAAGCTATTTTAGCATACATTGAACAATAATTCTTATCCTCTCCAGATGCCATTGTCATTTTTTTCTTTCTATTATATTTATTTTATAGTTAAATAACTTCTACTAATAAAACTGCTTCCTAGTGCTCTCAAACACTGACCAATAAAAGAAAAAGTAATATATCAGTACTTGTAAAAAAACAAGGTGGTGTGTTTAACTATAACCATAATGAAGTTTGAATGGCATTTTAATATAACATAGAGACGATTGCTTCAAATCTCATCAATACTGAAATAAGCATGCATTCAATAGTTGAAAATAGGCTTGTGTTGCACCCACATTAGCACTAAGTAGCTCTGACCAGGTGTTCAATGGAACCCCCATCATCACACTGGCAGCAAGGTTGTCAGTATGAGCATTTGTCAATCAAGTAAACATAGTACTTTTCATCCTCCCTGTTGCATGGCCTGGATATACAGAAGCAAAACTGTGTTTGCCACATCTCCAGTGACACGTTATTAACCCAGAGAAACATGTAATCATAATGATGACAAATTGTTAAAACGCCGCAACCAGATGCAATTTGTTCTGTGGCATGAGGCTTTTTGCCATATTTGCACTTTGCTTCTTTTTATTCTGGTTATACATCTACTTGTTCCATTCTTTTCATACAGTTGTATAGTTGGCTACAGTCATACAGTCTTTATCTTGGCAATAATAAGGCTGCCACATTGTTGTCATGGTGGTGTCATGGTGTTTGAATATAATAGTAAGAATAATAAGAATGTAATAAGAATAATTCTATTTATATAGCACCTTTAAAAACAGAGTTTACAAAGTGCTTTAACAGACAATATATTGGATTTTCTTCCACTAATAGGCTAGATGAGTGATATTCAACAGGGGGATCGGGACCCCTAGAGGGTCTTGAGAGTCAAGGCAGGGGTGGCTCCAAATTATGGTTCCTTTTTTCCGAAATGAAAAAGTCTTACCTTGAATCCGACATATTAGTAGCAAAATTTAAATCCCCAATGCTTGCTACCCTATAGGTAAGGTAGTCACTAAGGTAGCCATCCACAGAGACAATATATCCTAAGGATTCACTGTGCCACATATGTTTAACATTAAAACATGATTTATAAAACCATGCCAACAATTATTAGGCTATTTTTGATAGCCTAGTATTCAATGCAAAAAGGTATGGGTGTAGGCTGCCCTAAACGTTATTGTATATGCAACTTCATTTTATATGATACATGGAGTAGGGGGTCCCTGCTCTGTCTCTCTTTCAGTTAAGACCACTAGACCACAAGTATCTTTATTCTACTGCTCCGATTTGTTAAACCATTTATATTGTTTTACAATTATTCATGCTTTTTATTTATTGAAGATATCTATGTAACATAATTAGGAAATATAGTTGCAAGTCACTGTGCTACTGTGTACTGGGTGATGTAACAATAACCTGACTGTGACCTTAAGAAATGACAAACCGATCAGGTTTTCTTGGCTGTCTCTTTCTCTTCTGCCTTCTATACACACGCACTCTTCCTTCTGTTTCACCACGTATCTCTCTCCACTCCTATCTCAGGCATGCATCTGTGTTCCTGGAAAGAAGACCCCACCGTATTGGCCGTGTTTATAAGAAGGCAATGTTCCAAGAGTACACGGATGCTACGTACACCCACCCGGCCCCCCGACCCGTCTGGTTGGGCTTCCTGGGGCCCATACTGCGAGCTGAGGTTGATGAAACTATTGTAGTCCACCTGAAGAACTTTGCGACCAGAAACTACTCTATGCATCCTCATGGAGTTTTCTATGAGAAGAATACAGAAGGTATAGTGCTACATAATACATATATGTGTATGTGCAGACACACAGACTATATATTTATTATTTGCCTATTTTCCTCATTGGACAGTTTGGGCATCACTTCAGAACACCTGGGCAATTTGAGTGCACAGGCTCACTGATGGAACATTAATATTGTCTGCATATTCAGTTCAAAAAGATATTATCTGTGGCTTTGTGTAATACTCCTCTGAAAGTATAGCATCTTGGCATGTTTTTCCCCTCTGCTTCAGTGCCTGACTGTCTCAGACAACAAGATACTAGTTCACTGGCGAATGTGATATGGGCTAAATGAGTCCAGTTTGGCCTGTGTGAAAGGAAAAGTAGAATTGAAATAATTGAGTCGCTATTATGGAAAATATGTCTTCTGACTTTTAAAGCTCTTTGTTATGCAACATGCCCCCATCCCCCACAATTGGGGAGATGCATCCTGCCTCTGGAATTTCAAGTGGCTTAATGCACAGGAAGCGAAACTAAATTTAGTTTTCCTTCTTATAACAGATTATGGCTGATGTCCTGTTTAAGTTATTTAAAACATTAACATCAATCTGTCAATTAGTAAGAACATTTCTGTTAAGTAACAATCTAGCCTTTTTTCATAAACAGCAGATTATGAACAGTAAGTGAGGGATGTGTGGGGAGGAAGACGAAGAAGAGGGAGTGGTGTCAACACATCAAGACATAAAACTGATAAAGTCAGCTAATTCTTTTTTAACCCATGACATGTGACGAGTACAGAGTGGTACAGAGGTCAGTGTACCCGTGATAACTATTACTAAGACTGAGGTAGTTTGTGTATTTATAGATCACTTACACACTTTCAGGCTAAAATAATAACAGTGGTAAGACCCATGGAGAAAATAGATATAACCTTGAGATGGGACACATCAATTGAAGAATGTGCTTATTATTCATCCTACTGATGAATCATTGATTTCCTGCATTTTATTTCTACATCATTCTAATGCACTCGTGAGTTCAAGACCATAGCATTGTTTTTACTGACACAATGGGATAGGCTCAACAGCTCTCTGAACTTAAAAAGAAACAGAATGATCTCAACATAAACATCTTGTATTTGTCTAATAGGGGCGCTGTATCCAGATGGGACATCAAACAAGCTGAAGGGAGATGACTCTGTTCCTCCGGGAGGCAACTACACCTATCGCTGGGAGGTCAGACCTGAATTCGCCCCCACAGATGACGATGCCAACTGCCTGACCTGGATCTATCACTCTCATTGGGAAGCCCCCAGGGATATCGCCTCAGGACTTATCGGGGCTCTGCTCACCTGCAAAAAAGGTATGAAGATATGTAACTACAAGCTATTTAATCTTACTGATTTTGCATTAGATGATATTTCTCACAATGTGTCTTTATGTGGCATGTTGGATTACATCTCGATATGCATTATTTGGATGCCAAAGCAAATTGTATGTCCCTTAATTATAGTTACATTCACCAAGGGCTTCTTCACACCCATGATTAAAAAGACTTAAAAACACTCCCTAGCATAAGCCCATAATGACTACAATGAAAAACTCCCATGAAAGGAAGCTTTATAGTTAGAACAAATATGGTGGAAAACCACAAGGAGAATAACTTCACACTCCGTACTACCATGCATGCACAGTATACACATATATACATTTTTATTTTTTCACCTCCATCCTAAATGTTTTTCTATGTCACATCTTTCTCCGTGAGTGCAGGAATTTTAAAGGACACAAACAACCCAGTCCAGGATCAGACAAAGCCAGAATCTGGTCTAGAGTCAGTTCGAAATGATGTGGACCAGGATGTCTTCCTGATGTTCAACGTGGTGGATGAAAACAAGAGTTGGTACTTGGAGGATAACATTCAGAACTGCACGGATCCAGCTGGAGTTGACAAGGAAGACCCAGACTTTAACGAGTCAAACCTTATGCATGGTGAGAGAGATTGTCTCGTGCTAAAATGACCATACAAATTAATTTGGTAGCATTTTAGTTTTTTTTTTAGTTTTTTTGTTTTTACCTCTAAGAATGCTGATCTCTGTTTTCTCCCCTGCATCCAGTTGCTCCTACATTCTTTAATTTACTTTGTTATATGAGTTACTCGTCACTACAAATGACTTATTTTAAATATATAAAAGAAGATTCAGAAACTAAGTTTTTTCTTTTCTTTGTCTTTCCCACTAACCCCCGTCTGTGTTTATATCTGTGTGACAGCTATTAATGGCTACATGTATGGTAACCTGCCGGGAATCAAGTTATGCCAGCACCGTGCAGTATCCTGGCACTTGTTTGGCATTGGTAACGAGGTGGACATTCATACTGCTTTTTTCCATGGGAATACACTTCTGGACCGTGGCCACCGCACCGACGTCCTCAGCCTCTTCCCAGCCACGTTCGCCACAGCTAAGATGGTCCCGAAAGCATCGGGAAAGTGGTTGCTGTCCTGCCAGGTTAATGACCACTTACAGGGTAGGCCTGATCTTTACACCTCTGTGTGACCTCTGACCTCTCTGCTCTGGTTGTGCAGAGTTGCTGACGGGGGAATGCATTTTGGTGAGGTACACCTCTGTTATTTTATTACAAGTCTTCCCACAGCAGAGCACACCAGGACTTTTATGTTACGGCTGTCCAAAGTCCTTTAAGCGTAGAACTGAATGAGCCATATTTGCTCAAAATATTTAATGAATATTGCTTACAGTTGTGAAATACCATTCCTCTGTATCTTATCAGGCTTTCTATGATAGCTTCTTTTTTTTATCTCTCTGGCTTTCAAAGAAATAGTTATTTACTGTACAAATCACACCATTGGTTCTTTTACAAGTCATGTGTCTCTCAGGGTCTGGTGTCGCAAAAGAAAAAGATAAGGAAGTTGAAAGTGTTAACTTAACCCAGAAATATAGTTTTTTTTTAAAGGCTTAGATTAAATCTAACCTTTTTGACTTGTCAGGTTGATTTTCAGCCATTTAGATTTCCAGATGCTCTGAAGGTCCAGTTTCACCACATGCTTTTATATTGTTCATGTGAATTGTGGGCCACATAATGTTTGTGTGTGTCTCTTTTTATCTTTTTCAGCTGGAATGCAGGCCTTTTATGAAGTGAAGTCATGCGGCAATGATGCCAGCTCTACAGTGATGTCTGGTGTTGTGAGGAATTACTACCTGCTAGCAAAGAAAGTCCTGTGGGGCTATGGTCCCTCAGGAAGGGATCTGATTACTAATGTATCTCTCACTGAGCCCGACAGGTTGGCATACACCTTATCAAATTAGGAGTGACATACGGTTGCATCCAACCAATGGTAACAGCAATGGTAGCCCAATGTAATTTAAAACTCTTGTGATGTTTGTCCCAAAAACACAAGTAACCTGGACCCACCTGGCTTAATGCCAGCTTCCTCCCAACTATTTAGTTTATCAAGGGTCATGTCCATTTAGGTTGTATTATTGCTCCGAGTTGTCGAAATTTGTACTGCTTTTGTCCAAATATAGTTAAAGAGGACATCATTTGTACTTCATATACAATAACTGTTATCAAACCTGTACAGTTATATGGACTATCCTGTTGTCATGTTTCAAATGTGCTTAGGATCCTTAGATTAGCATTTTTTTAACAAACATGTCTTAATTTTTGTTAGGGCAATGGCTAATTACACTATATTTAATTTAATTCAGTTCAATTGTATTTATAGTATCAAATCATAAAATCAGTTATCTCAAGACACTTTACAGATAACCACTCTCTAATATACAAAGACCCATAATCCAGTAATTCCCCCAAGAGCAAGCATTAGTGTGACAGTGGCGAGGTTAAACTCCCTTTTAGGAAGAAACCTTGGACTGTCCGACGGTGCCGTTTGGAGTGTGATGAACAGGCAATAACAGTTACAATAAAGATAATGGAACAATTTATATAAATAAATAGTAGTAGTGGTAGTGTATTACACAGCACTACATAACACACCTAGAACAAGTCTCTATAATAAAATCATAGGATATCATTCAAATTCACCCAAACAAGGAATACTGGCAAAAATATGTTAGATGGACATTCTTTGGCATTTAAAAAGTACAGCCGCAGTAGTTTTGGAGAAGGAAGTATGGCAGCTAACTGACTGTAGGTGATCACTATGTTATCAAGCGGTAAACCATTCTTGAGGTTTTTCAAAACCTCTGAACAAAGTTGCCTGTCTGTGTGTGTGGCCCTGGAGAGGGCTGATTATTTGTGAGCTGGTCTGGCCTGTGGTAAGGAAGTTTTGTGGTGTCTAGACTAAGCAGTGTGGATAGAGATGGAGGGATATAGTTGCTATTAGTGTGTCTTTGTTATTGTTCCCCGACCTGACACATTGAACCCTACTGACTAGACAGCTTTTTGCTCTGTTACCTTTTATTGTTAGTAAAACATTCATTGCAACCCCTTCCTCACTTGCAGTATCTCGCTTTTCCTATTCTTTCTCCCACCTCTTCCCCTTATAGTGCATCAGAGGTTTATTTTGGCAAAGATGGTGGAAGGATCGGAGGTGACTACGTGAAAGTGATATACGAAGAGTACACAGACAATACCTTCACCACCCCAAAGCCACTTACACCTGATACTCAACACTTAGGAATATTAGGTCAGGACTACCTTTTTGCCAAGTTCCAGATTTGGCAAAAATCTCCCTTTTTTTGCTGTTACACTGGTGTCTTGTCTTATACCTATGTTCTCTCAACACCTCTTGTCTGGTTACAATGTTCTCCTGTATTTGTCCAGGTCCAGTCCTGAGAGCAGAGGAGGGAGACACTCTCAAAGTGACATTCATGAATAAAGCCGATAGAAACTACAGCGTCCAGCCTCATGGCCTGAGCTATGATAAACACTTCCAAGGAAGCAGCTATGAAGATGGTGAGGAAGTGGACAGTTGCTTTGCCACAGATACTGAGGCACAGCTAAGAAACACTTCAGTAGTTATGACATCTTTAAAATTGATTGACTTGACTGGTAATAAGGGGAGATGTTTAGCTTAGGCATAGGTATTTTTCGTCCTGTGGGGGGAATTGGTTTTCACAGTCCGTTACATACACATGGCAATATGCATTTAAAACTATATCAGATAACATAAAAACAAGTTTTGAACACAGAAACAAGCAGATTTACAATAATTACAACATATTTAAACAAGGTCAGGGATATGGTTTGTTTAGCAGTATTATGGCATAAGAAACTAATCTTCTGCTAAAGCGAGTCCTTCAGCATTGGAAAGTGTGGATAATATTTTCTGTATGGGTTCACGCTGTAAGTTGTAGCATGAAGGGATGAAAATATCTGCACATCTAAAAAAAAAATCTTAATCACTCAGCAGCTTAAGAAATCTAAGTAATCCATGGACTGTGTTGCAATAGAATGTGTTTGATGTGTCATAGGCATAGAGTTCTACTGCAAAAGCCTATTATTTCAAACAAAAAGGTTTTGTGTGTGCAATACTGTAGGTGTTGACAAGCCAGGCTCTCACGTTGGTCCAGGAGAGAAGTTCACCTATACCTGGCAGGTTCAAGAAGGTCCATCTTCATCTGATACTGCCTGTATCCCCTACTTATACTTCTCTGCTACTGATCCCACTAAGGACACTAACTCTGGGTTAGTGGGACCTCTGCTTGTGTGCAAGAAGGGAACGCTGGGAGAGAACGGAACCCAGGTGCTGCTTTATTATCCATTCACACACACTTTCTCTCACAGATAAATGCAGGAAATTCTCAACATTATGACGCTTTCAACTGTAAATGTTTTCCCTTGCTTAATTACTTTATTACATCACTGATACATTTTCTTTTGGTCGGTTAATTGGATGTTTGTCTCAGCATTATTGGGACTTGATAAGATTATATTATCATTGTTGGGAAAATGGGCCCTTGCAGAAAAGATAAGATGAGAACAAAACACACTGTCCTGAATACAATATGGCAAGTTAATTGTAACAACAAAATAGTTACACCTTTGATAGGCAGGCTTTGGCATTTGCATTTAAAACAGTGTAATACATTTTTAGTTTTTATCCTGTTAACTGAAACTGAAAGGTACTGTGTGTGTATTGTTTTACAGACGGGTATGGATAAGGAGTTCTTCCTTCTGTTTTCTGTCGTTGATGAAAACATGAGCTGGTATTTGGAGGAGAATATTGAGAAGTTCAGCAGCAACGACCCAAATCAAGAGAGCAATTTGATGCACGGTATCAATCATCATTGTGTTACTGAGTGTATTTAAATATGATTTCATAGATACTGATAGGAGCCCACATACCATTAGTATCATATTTTGAGGGTCATTTGTGGTTTTTCTTTAGTATTTTCTTCTTCTCTCTCTGTTTAAATCCCCCCTTTCATTTCAGCTGTAAACGGACGCATGTATGGGAACCTTCAGGGGGTAGAGATGTGTGCTGGGGACAAAGTTATGTGGTACGCCTTTGGACTAGGTACAGAAGTGGACATCCATGGTATTTATTTCGAGGGGAACACCTTCAAGAAGCAGAGCACAACACGTGACACTTTTAGCCTGTTCCCTCACACCACTGCTACTGTTGCCATGGAGCCAAACACTCCTGGTTAGTCATATCACACACACACACACACACACACACACAAACAAACACACACACTGTGCTGCCACTCAAAAACCACGTCCCTTTCCTTCCACACATTGTCAGCATTCATACATCCATAAACATCCATAACTTCATTACAAACAGGAAATGTCAAAATGATCTACAGTATTGTGGGATTCAAGTCATTCCAATGCAGATCTCTTATCTGTCTTTTATTGTCTGTAAAGCGTCCTTGAGTGTTAGAAAGGCGCTGTTAAATAAAATGTATTATTATTATTATTATTAGATCAGAAACCGTCAGATGTAGCCTGTATACCACATCCTGTTATGTTAAACTGTATTTGCATTATTTCTCTTGAACATGACAGACTATAAAGTATCATGTCAGTGATTTTGTTAAACTGACATTTTTGAAAATTATAAACCTACTTGCATCTAATTTCAAAACTTGTGTAGAAGGAACCCTTTGGACATATCTCATCTCTCAGGATACTTAGTTTCAGCTGCAAATGTCTACACCTAGGGTAAAGCGACAAACATATTAAGTAATTTGTCCAAATCCGTAACCTCTTTTCATTTCCCTTGTCAGGTGTGTATGAGATAAGCTGCAGAGTAACAGACCACTACTCAGCAGGCATGAGACAGCAGTACAGAGTGAATCTGTGCCCCCAACACAAATTGAAGCTCACTAACACAGAACGGCCAACAAAGAGTGTGCAATACTTTATTAGTGCTGAAGAAATAGAGTGGGACTTTTCACCTGAGAGAGACTGGGAGCTGGAGAAGCACCATGCCACATTAGAGGACAGGTGTGTGAGCAAGATAATTGTAGGATGATGTATTTCAGTGTTGGAGCCAGAGCCTGTGATTAGTGGCATAACTTATTACTGTTTGTTAATGAAAGCAAATTGGCACATGTCTTCCAGTCCAGGCAATATATTTGTGGCGAAAGGAAAAAACAGAATTGGCTCGCGCTATAAGAAAGTGGTGTATAGAGAATACACTGATGACACCTTCAGAGTTCAGAAGAAACGACAGCCCAACCAACAACACATGGAAATTCTAGGTAAGCTTAGCTGCTCTTCGTGCCTTTTATTTTTTACCAAGAAGAGACCGAAAAAGACACAGGTTTTTCTTTTCTCCTCTAGGTCCATTAATCAAAGCAGAGGTAGGAGAACAGATCGTCATCACATTCAAGAACAAAGCCAGCAGGCCATACTCAATTAGCGCACATGGAGTGAAGGCCAGCGGGGCACACATTCCTGTCAAACCTGGTGAGAATCAAAATCTTAAAATATATGCTGTTGCATTCTAACATAATATTTTTTGTCAAAGCAGGGAGATTGATATGCATTTGTTTTCTGTTTTCTTGCCTCCAGGCCACATTATGGAGATGACGTGGGATGTTCTTAAAAGCTCTGGTCCAGGCGTCTCAGATCCTAACTGCATCTCTTACGCCTATTATTCCAATGTTGACTTCATTAAGGTGCAAATTCCCTTTATACATATCAGTCACATGGATGCACATAAATCACAGTGTTTAGGATGAGTTAATGTGTAGATGCTTGTGACATGCTTGTGTTTATGGATTTATGTTCAGGATCTGTACAGTGGTCTTCTGGGCCCTCTGGTGATATGCAGACCTGGGACCCTACAGCACGGCCAGGGGCCCGACAGACAGAGGAGCGACGTGGAAAAGGAGTTTGCTCTGCTCTTTATGGTGCATGATGAAAACCAGTCCTGGTACTTGGATGACAACATCCAAACATACCTTGGCGTTGACCCTCATTCTTTCATTCCAGATGAAGGCTTTGAGGAGAGTAACTTAATGCACGGTAAGAGATAAGAAGAGAGGGGAGCGTGAGACACAGAGTAAAACTACCTTATTCATTAAAAAATATAAGTCTTTTATAGAACAATAGTTACGTATTGTAACTCCAGATTCTGTCGTATCTGTGTAGCACCCTAAGATTTGGGCCACCTGCTCTACCAACATTGGCTGAAGAAAAATGCTGATGTTGGGAGCAGATCTATGGTTCCGCACCTGTAATATACAGTATCTGTGGACCTTTTGGAGGCCATGCTGTGTGCAAGGGCGAAAATAAATCTTCACTGCTGCGCGAGCGCAAATGGATAAACCCAATAGCAACAGCTCTTAGAGGGCAAAAGCGTATGCAAAATAAAACCAATAATACTTTTATTCTTTAACTTCATTGTCCACGAGGGGAAATGTTGAACACACACAGACTCAAACGCATAAGTCAAATATAACAAAATACAAGAAATATGAAATGATAAAAAAACAATGCTAACTATTCTTTGCACAAAAATTAACATAATAAATAAAATGTAAACTAAATTACCCATAAATCCAAAATTACAATCGACCTGTGATACGTGGTTCAAAGACCTTGTGCGTTTTTTTAATGTTGTCATTAGACAAACACCCCACTGGTGTCTGCGTGCCTCTGTCTGATTCTATGTATGATGGCTTTAGTGTGTGATAATTTCTATGTGTGAATGTGTCTATTGAAGGGATCAATGGTAAACTATATGGTAATCTCCATGGACTGGTGATGATGCAAGGCCAGAAAGTTGACTGGTATCTACTGGGCATGGGCAACGAATTGGACATGCACACTGTTCATTTCCACGCTGAAACTTTTACCTATAAGGTAAGTCTTACCATCAAAACCAAGGCTTATTATTTTCATTCATAATTAAAACCATACCAGGCAGAGCATTTATGTACAAATGATACAGACCTTACAAATTCCTCATTCTTACACATTCACACAATGTTCTGTTGAACTGGCCTGTTTAAATTAAATCAATCTGATATTGATTTCCTTTACTTGAAAACCTCAACGACGCCTCCACAGAAAGTTTCTATGCTCAGTTTATTTACTCTGTGCTTGTTTTCCCCTCTGTTTTAATGTGTGCGCTCTGTTTGTGTATCAGACGGACCTCGTGCACCGTGCAGACGTCTTTGATCTTTTCCCCGGGACTTTCCAGACTGTGGAGATGGTAACTGGGAACCCAGGGACTTGGTTGCTCCACTGTCATGTGAATGATCACATTCATGCTGGCATGGAGACCACTTTCACCATCCAAGGTGTGTATGCGTGTTGTGTTTGTGCGTGTTTGTAAATGATATGTGTGCCCGCTCACACATGTATGTGCATTTACATAATTTCAGTATGTTTTTATATTTTTCAATTTCAGAAAACTCCTCCGATGGTAAGACCTGTTTATTTAACTTGTTTGATTGATCAATGATTATAGGCTTGGTGTTCACTGCGATTAATTAATAGTAACACTGTGTAGGTTGTAATATATTATTAGTATGGAACTCAAGCATGTTTCAAGAGTGTGCAAATATATTTTCAGGTCTTATGGAAATAAAAAGAAATTAATGGATGCCGGGAACTGTAGCCAAATACAGTACATCTAAGTTTCTGTTACATAGCAGAATGGTTTGTACTTTTGTTGTTGTTGTTGTTGTTGTTGTACAGGTGTGATGACATGAGTAGAAAATCAGTTAAAACATACATTAACAATGGACTGTTCCACTAAGACTATTGATAGTTTAATTTGGTCTGGTCACAGCTATAGCATACCATACATTTATCTTGTCTAGTTCAACACAGGTCAACAGGGTACAGCAAGTATTGGACTTTCTTTGTCTCTGCTGTGATGTAATGGGTGTGGAATGTTTGGTTAAATGGTAATTGTTTGCGTGGTTAGTATTGCGTATAGGGTGAATAATAAATGAATAAATTATAATAATAATAATGTATACTTTATTAATCCCGCAATGCCATGCAATGATCACAATGATCAGGCATTCCTCTAAATCTGTTATTACAGTATAAGATGTAGTGCAGCAGATACATTATTGACAATATAAACTTTGATAAGCATGACATGGGAAATATATAGTTTTAGTGCTTTAAAGTTAGCATAGGTGATGATCCAATATTTTGGGGTAATCCTGTGACACTGAAAGCATAAAAAAAGATTAGCTTTTGATTCTGGTTGTGGATTTAACAGATAATGTAGCAAAATTGAAGTAGAACAAAATGCCATGGTTGTAAAATGTTTTATAATTTGCTTACAATGTCCCTCCCTTCCTGTATGTTCTTCTTCTTTTTCTCTCACTTTGTTGTCTCTCCAGCTGCTGCACCAGGAACTGAAGGCTCCATGAAGACGCT
Organism: Etheostoma cragini; assembly: GCF_013103735.1. Taxonomy (NCBI): domain Eukaryota; kingdom Metazoa; phylum Chordata; class Actinopteri; order Perciformes; family Percidae; genus Etheostoma; species Etheostoma cragini. The sequence continues at coordinate 13,252,998 of NC_048419.1, read as the reverse complement.
GCTGCTGTCGCTGGCACTTGGTCTGACGGCTGTAGGTGGACTGCACTAATGAAGGGAGTGGGCTGTGTGTAAAACTAACAGTGGTTATGAATACACTTGAAAAAAAATCCAGGGACAGAACCACTGTTTAGTATATTTTTGATGTGTTGTAGTAAAAACCAAGAAATGACCAGCCACAATATATCAAGAGCTGTACAATCACAGATGAAATTGAGTTTATTTTTTTATGTTTTAGGACTAAAAGAAGCATTTTATGTGGAGTATTTCTTTTTCAGGCATGTGTTTAAAGTTTTTCAAAGCATTGCTGTACCAAACATTTGATTCCAGTTATGAATGTGCAATAAAGACATTTATTCAACTGTGCTGTTGTAGCATCAACTATTGTTTCAGTCATTTTTCTCTCATGTGCAAGCATCACTTACAACCACAGGGTGGCGTTTACATCTCAGACAACTATAGCCTGTCTTGAAATTCTATGCATCCTATGTGATGTAAAATATCTGAATATAAAGAAATGTTTTGGATCTGGTGCGGGAAGTAAACACTGCTCTAGGGGTGAGCTGTTTTTGATGTGTGTGTTTTGCAATACGTCCGTCATTAAGAGGGTAGACACATTCACTTGAGCCATCGCTACAGTCCATTAGATAGGCAGCCTACTCAAACAAACGGATTGGTCAATCTGAGATAGCTCACATCCCATCATAATTAATGGTTTGCCAGATTAAATGCGTATTTAAATTTCAAATCTTTAATCTAAAGTATTGATCACTGTAACAGCACAAATTACCCTTTTTTGGGGGGTCACTGTTTGTCACGTTGTTGTCACTCACTGACTGATTTGCATATTGATTGCCGTTTCAGGATAGTGCATTGCAAGTGGGCAACCTGGAAAACAGGCTCCCCCACTTTCAAACATTTACTTCATCATCAGAAAGAGCTATTCTCAATGAATTTGCTCATGAATTGCAACGTGCGTGATCATGAATGTGCTATTTCATTAGGCACAGTTATGATCATGCAAATTTGGCATCACATGCAGCAACTTAAAGGATTCAATCTATGCAAGATGTTGAGAAATGACTTCAGCATATTTAAATAATATTGTATTTTAAATCACTAACCATACATGACCTAATTCAATCGTTCATGGACGCGTTGTGATAAATCCAATCAGCCAACGGCTTCCTTTAGGGTTTGTGTACAGACTTTAACCTCATCATATCCCGGAAAACACTGAACACAACACAGTAAACATGTAAACACTTTACGCAACAACTGAATTAGGGGAGTCGCAGATCCAGTCTGTCTCCTGCACTCTATCGATACCAGCTATTGATCCAGACACCTGTTGATAGCTTAAGCATCCTTATCTGCAGAAATCCATTATGTTTTTCAACCAGACTTTGTTCGGCTTGATTAATCCTTTCGGATATTGCACAATTTTTGATGAAATCAAAGCATTGCCATTCTTACGTAATACAAAATTAAAGCTGTATCATTAAAACATATTTGAAGGAAAAAGGCACCTATCGCCTATAGCTCTAGAAACTGGCTCCCCTATTGTTATTTAAGAAATATCAAAGCCTCTAGACAAGGTTGTTGTGCTTAGCTGAGGTGCAGACATCAGACATGCAATGGTCAATAGGGGACGCCATGTGAGACCGCCTGCCTGAGTAGCATATATAAACGTGGCTTTTCACAGCTTTTCATTTGCTTGAAGCCGGATGGTGCTGCTTACAGCCAGGACAGGTAAGGAAAGAAGTTAAGGAAGTTTGTAATTTGCCTGGACATGTTAAATCTGTAATTTACCTTTTAACCGTATGCATTGTAGAAAAATGTAACTGAAATACTTTCCAACAACAGTCGGCCTACATAAACAAGCCGACCCTGATTGTATGGTCCCTTTCTTAGGCTGTTTTTAATGAGGTCTACAGTCAACTCTACTTGTATATTACCGGTTACAGTAGATTTGGTGTATGTCTAGCCTATTTAGACTATTTAGTAAGTATTGCATGTATTTTGTACATTGCAGTGTGTGTGTTTGTTTGTGTGTGTGTGTGTGTGTCCGTGTGAGACGAGGGGATAAGAGAGAGAGAGCTAGGGGGTTGTTTTCGGTCCTGATTGTTTGCCTGGCAGCTCCTTTATGTTTGGATGCTCCACAGTAATTGCAGATGAAAGTTGCGGTTGGACGGGCCTGAGAGAACTTTTTTGGGGGGTTACGTAAAGAGAGAGGGGCCACGGGGTGTGGGAGCACTGACACAGGCCCATTTTTCTGTCCAGTTTGGACCAGTTTTTCCACCAAATAGCCATTGGAATGGATGCTTTTTAATATTGTTGTCATTATTAGTGCCTATGATGTGATGTAAGGTATTTGCCCCTACAACAGAGTGATGCAAGGATCTTTGTACTAGCAGTAGAGTTAATAATTCGCATGGTCATTGTTACTAATAGTCAGTTCTTAAGAGCAACGTGCGATTACCTCTCCTCTGTGTCAAATGAAAAGAGAACTTTCAATTCATTGAAAAGATTTGAAGCAAACAGTGTATATGGTCAGATATCACAGGTCCATTTTCTCTATATGCCCTAAAAAACAAAACAACTTGGAATTTAGTGTTAAGGGTTTTTATCTTGTGATCTTAAAAAAACGTACCCTTCCTGTTCTAAGTAACTACAGCGATAGGCTAACTACAAAACCTCCCCCTTCCTTTTGTGGCTCTCTCTTCACAGACAAGTGATCAGTGATCCTTCAACCTGAGCGTCAGTCAGGGAGGCTCTCTGCGCTTTTCTTTCCTCTTCATTGGTCTCTCTTTCTTTCTCTCTCTCTCACCTCTACAGTTCTTTCCTCTGGTTCTTTGCCCCTCTCTGCCTGTATCTTCTCTCCCTCAACCATGCCTCCGACCCTGGCCACAGCGTTCGCCAGGCGCTGGTGGATGGCAGTGACTTCCATCATTGAAAATCTGCTGTTTTCCGCCGTGCTTTTGGGATGGGGATCGCTCCTCATCATGCTCAAGTCAGAAGGCTTCTACTCTTACCTTTGCAACGAGGAGGGTGAGTCAGTTTCTGTCACTGTTTCATTACTTATCTGTCATTTGTTTCATTATACTTCCCACAACTTTTTATGAGGTTATAGAGCTTAGTTTAAAGGGTGCACTGACACTGGACCGTGGACACTAGAGGTCAAGCGAAGGAGGGTGCAAGGTTTTAATCAAGACATGTTACTTAACACCTTTCCTTTTTTGCCTCTTCCTTTCTTGGGATGAATAAGTGTTTTCTCTGGGGGGGGCAACGACTGTTTTTAAGGGACTCAGGAGATTAAACATGATCAGTTAAATTAAAGTGAGAGCATGGCTGCAGGCTGACAAAGTGGTCCAAGAGTAAGATACTCCAATGTCTCCAGTATCTCATTGACTTTTGAGATGTAGCTCTCATCAACTCCATCTAAATTAGAAGACATAGCAGAAGACTGATTGAGAGGGATCTGGTTAACCAATTATGGACTGGATCAGATGTCTTTTTCCCTCACCCCTTCATCTTCTCTTTTTCTCCTCACCCCTTACTTTGAGCAAAGTAAGGCAGGTGATTTGTGTTTTTAAGTGCAAAGGTGGAATTGATGCACACAATGGGCCCTGTCTGGTCATTATAGAAGAGAGTAAGCACAGGGAATGTGAGAAAGGAATCAGGCCACATTTATCCATTAGACCTTAGTGAGACTACGTCTTCCCCCATCTACTGGCTGTGGGGAGCCCTTCTAATCCCAAAGACACTAAAATATTGGTTGGATTCTGTTTTTCTGTCTCAGTAGTAACCACAATATCTCCCAGGGAGTCTACACAATTAAGTTATCTGACCTGGGATTAACAGTGGGATTTTATTTTCAATTCCTATCAATCTTCATTTGCAAATGATGCAACTTTGTCTTGTTTTATCTTCAGTCTTAATTAGCATCAGTGGTAGCCTACGTTTCAGCCATAAACCTTTAATTACTCAAAGCTAATTCCAGTCACTTTTATAGGATAGTAAAAATGTTTGTGTGTCAGCACAGACGCAGACTCGCTACTGAGGTAACCATTGAGCACCCACGACTGTAGTTGGCTTCCTGGAGCGCTGCCAAAGCTGTCTTACCTTGTTCGGAAAGTGTAAGAGGGAGAGGACAGTACAACCAGCTCTGTTCTTTTGAGGCATGTGACATGTGATAGAGGGACAGATTTTATGACTAGTATAATGGAAGTTGAAAGTCCACTGATAAAGGACAGGGAGGGAGAAGCCGACTGATAGAAAAGTGATGAACGGTCAAATCACCAAACTGGTGGGGTCGACAGTAAAAAAAGATGATGCAGCGTAGATTAGGCTTTTGTGCACACGCAGCAGTGATTTTTGAGGAATGGGTAAAGCTTGTTTTCATGTGGTAAGTCAGTGGTCACAAGTCATCATGAAGAGGAAACTAAGGCCTTCACAAGCTGGTAATTTTGCAGAATCTTGCTCAATCAAATCTTCTTGGAGCTCATGCAACGTAGCTTTCCTGAAGTACACTTTGGAACTTTGCTATAAAGGACGTCATGATGTCACAAAGGGATGCCATGCACATACTTGCCTCACGTGACTACAAAGATGACAAGTGGCTGATACCATAGAGGTGTAAGGGTGTGTTATCCAGAAAATATCAACACACATGAAGAATAAATTCCCTAACTGCTGCCTCCCTTCTTCCCTCACATGGACTTCTCAGGAGTGTTGTGCCTTATCACATTATCTATGTGAAGGTACCTATAATAAAGTGAAGTTAATTGCCAGTTCCTTCTTATCACTTCTTAGCCCTGGCATTCCAACTCACTAATAAAGTCTGAATAGCATCTCAGTCGAGGCAAGTAGGGACATATTTTATAAAACGGTGCATGTTTTGCTTCTGCCCCCAATATCATGTTATACATAGGTTTCTAGTTATAATTCTGCAAGGTTATTTGCCAAATGTCCCTATACATTCAACCATCTACAGGATAGCACAGCTGAATTTAACCTTACACAGGCATATGATTATTCACACCACTCAATCTTTATGGACAATGTGTCTGTGTATCAGTATGACTAAATAAGACTTGCCTTGATGCCAAGTCTTGGCCTCTTTCACAGTGTGTCAGACTCCAAAAAGTATCTAACATCCCATCTTCTACCTACTTTCATCATGTTCTTCAGGCAACAGTTCCAGCTACAATCTGTCCCAACTCATGGCAACGCCAAAACCTGATGACTATGCAGACTACTATGAAAATGAGGGTGGCATGGTTGGTCTGGGAGACGGAGTGGAGATGAGGCCCCTGATTCCTATGGATGGGTCCCTGAGGATGAATGGCTGGCTGATTTGTAAAGAACAGGATGAGATGCTGAATCTGGCATTCACAGTGGGCTCCTTCCTGCTCTCGGCCATCACCCTGCCACTGGGGATTATCATGGATAAATATGGGCCTCGCAAGCTACGACTGCTGGGAAGGTAAGCAAAGGAGAGCAGAAATCATTCAGACTAACTATGTGATGGTATTTATTTTCAATTCTGTGAGCGAAATTCTGTTCACATTCAATTGTTTTGGAAATATGTACATGGGAAATCTTTTAAGAACCCAAACAAAAATGGCAGATAGGCTGCAATTTAAATTGTCATCCTCATTTATTTTCAGCACGTGTTTTGGATTGTCCTGTCTACTCATTGCCTATGGAGCCTACAAACCAAATGGTAAGCCTGAAGAGTGCTTATGTTTCCTTATTTTGCTTTGTATTTGAAACAATAATCAGTAGTGGTTGTTGACAGAGACAGTCTTGAGCTCACCTTTGTGTCATTTGCAGAACTCTCTGTCCTTATCTTCATTGCACTGACTTTTAATGGCTTCGGGGGCATGTGCATGACCTTCACATCTCTCACAGTAAGTGTGTGCATGGTTATGGGTATGCTTTGTAATCCTCCTGCTGCAGAGGTTTGGCACCTGTCGCATAATGTCTGTCTATATGTATATTTTCTGTCTTTACAGGTCTTTGTCTTGCTGTTTCTGCTCTGTTATAATAGTTTGCTGGCTTCTCGCCTGCTTAGTCGCTCCCTCCCCTCTCTTTTGGCATTCTGGTTGATGTTGTTCATTTGGCTTCTTACACTGTACTCAGTGTTCCTAGCAGAAGGACGGTGTGGGTTTATTAAGGTGGGGGAGAGAGAGAGTTAGTGACTCGCTAGCTCATTATCACTTTTTACTGCATCCATAATTGAGCTTTAGCAAGAACATCATAGCAACTGTTTTAGCTTGTGAGCTGCTTCTTTCCCTGTCTTTCTTGTTTAAACACATGCACTCACTGTAATGTACGTACAAAGAAAGACACTCATCACATAAATTCATATTTTCAAACTAATATACTAAAGCACAATTACTGCATGTAGGAAGACTGTCGCTGAGGCTGCAAAGTAGAGCCACAGCTCTCATTTGTAAAAAGGAAGAATAACAATCAGAAACATAATCATGAAAATATCAGACTCTCCCATTCGGGCTGGTTGAGTAATATCAGATTTTTTGCAGCCTCTTTTGGAGCCACAAAAGGATTTATACAACTTTTGTTTTACATATGCAGTAGTACTCTCCAAGATCTGTAAACAAACTTTCGATGTGTAAAACCAGTAACTTTGCCCTTTAAGATTGAGCCACAGATACATACGGACAGAGCAACAACTGAATGCTTTTTGGATTCACAGGCTCAACCCCTCATCATTTCTTTGCATTCTTACTGCTGTTCTTGAATTTCCTGTTCCCTCGCCCCGTCATCAGTTCAGCTTTACGGTGACTCACACAGGAATCCTGGTCTCTACCATGGTGATGTTGTTCACCAGAGAGGGGCTCTATCCTAGTAAATCTCCCAATAAATGACCCTATTCTATACCACCATAGGCTGGTTACTGTGATGCACATCTCCTTTGTGGTATTTGTCGTATCTATCTAAATTTCTCATTAGTTGCTCCCCCTGGCGTGAATGTAAGTGATATAGTAAACCCCTAATTTATAGCTTTGTTTGCTCTTTGGGAACAGAGGCCCCCGGAGTTGCATAAAACTAAATTTTCCACTCACACTACCTTTCACTCCACCTCCTTCGCATCCGGATATACTTTGACTTGAAAGCCTCATTATTAGATTAATCATTAGACTCTATACTGCTCCTTGACTCACTGAACATGATTGCACCTCAGACATACAGACATTCATTCTCAGCTGAGCGGTCTAACATTCAGCAGCAACCACTGGCTCCTTGCCAAATGCAGTTGTCAGGTCACCTTTCCCATTCAGGTTTGCCAAGCAGCTGCACATTTATCTCTAATGTTTAAAAATTATATTAAAACCGTTTCTGAGTACTCCTGGTGATAATGCTGGGAGATACTGGGTGCTTCGAAATGCATACTTTCTCAATTAAGTACAAAGACAAACACATCCCTTTTTCTCAGCCCCAGTCTTATGTAATTGGATGTGCTTGTTGTTGTTCAGTCTCTTGAAAACAGAGTAGCTTGTGAATGCCTTTGTATTTGGAAGTTTTGCAACCCACTGTCTCCTGTTTTCCCTCTCAGCTCTCTTTTCTCTGTCCTTAAATGGGAGTAAAGCGTGTAAAAAGGTCGGAGAAAATGTCTCCTCACCTCAGTCACCCCGTCTCTTTGTGTTGTGTGTTGGACAGCCACGTGTCTGTTATGTGATGCTGTTTTATATTGCTTTTATCAGTGTTCATCACACTTTTTTGTGTCTTATTTTTTCTGATGTCTGCCTTCAAATTGGTTCCCACTGTCCACTCTGACCCTCTGTCAGTAGGCACCATCTGCATGGTGTCCCCAATCTGTCTTCGAGCAGCTACACTGTAACCTTTGTAGTTGCATACACAATACAATATATATACAGTTTATACAATATATCATTACATACGTATGCATAATATTTTAATTTGCTTGCAAGTTTATGCAGTAGCTTGATTCTAGATTACAATAAGGACTTATAATGTGTCTCTCTTCTTCTCTCTTCCTGTTTCCCTCTAGCTCCCTAACATGTTTGGAGACCTCCGTTCCACTTTCATCGCCCTAATGATTGGCTCCTATGCCTCCTCTGCTGTCACCTTCCCTGGTGTCAAGGTAACAAACATTGAATCCCCCTACCACACACTTGCGTTGACACTAATGTAAACTTTTTTTTTTTTAACCTTTATCCCTTATAAATCTTTTTTTTTTTGACATTTCAGACTGCTTTCCAAGAACCACATTTAGCTTCTACAAGCGCATTCTGATTTCAGGTGTTTCCTCTGTTCTTTTGCATTTATGTTCTGATGTGCACAGGTGATCTATGACCTTGACGTATCTTTCATCACTATCCTGGTGGTGTGGGCTGCCTGTGCGGGACTGGTCTTCTTAAACTGCTTCTTCAACTGGCCACTGGAGCCGTTCCCAGGACCAGACGACATGGACTACAGGTGAGTACACACAGACACACGTTATGTAACACAGATACAATTTTAAAATAAAAGTCCCACATGTACTAATATATGCTCACTTATGCTGCATGTAGGTGCAGTACGGTGTTATTGCAAATGGCACAGTATGCACTGCATTGCACTACACAGTGATATCTGTTTTAGAAACAAAACTGGACTAATAAAGTAATAGGAGACTCTTTTATGTTTCAAAGTGTATGGAGTACTCAAAACCAATGTCACTGTTTGATAAATAATCCAAATCAAAAGTTAATTGTGCCAGGTTAAAGTCTATCTGCTGATGCTCACACACACTAAATCCTGTTTTTAATTAATGCCTTGCTTGATCAGCAAACACCTTTTCCATTAGACTGATTCAAGACATATAGGATATGCATTTTCCCTGTGGGTCACTATAATCTGTTTATACTTTAACACTATTCTATTTCACCATGACCCCCTCCCTTCACTCACTTAACTTCTCCTGTGTCCTCACCCGCTGTCCTCTCCTCCCATTCTTTTTTCTCCCTGTCATCCCTGTCTTCTCCTCTACTTTCGCAGTATAAAGATCAAGTTCAGCTGGCTGGGATTTGACCATAAAATCACAGGAAAGCAGTTCTACCAACAAGTGACCACAGTAGGCCGTCGTCTCAGTGTGAGCAACAACCTCAAGCAGATGGAGCTCGCCACCAATGACGGAAACAAGTTCTGCCTCTCCACAATGGACCTGGAAATGGAGTGCAAGCCAAATGACGAGTGTAAGAGTGCAGAATTCAGCCAACTCTTGGCCCCCCATTGTTATGCTTCTCACTCTAATGCGTGTTGTCTACCTCTGTTTTGTCCTGGTTTCCCCCTGCAGCCCAGTCATTCTTCAAAACCATCATCAGCCCGATCTTCATGCTCAGTCTGTTGACCATGTCTATCACTCAGCTGCGTCTCTTGTTCTACATGGGAGCCATGAACAGCGTCCTGGAGTCGCTCAGTGATGGAGACCTCAACAAAGGTCTGTGGTTCTGCATTTTCTCTAGTATCTTTCTGTCTCTCTGTGTGTAGACAAACAAGAGCACTGAACTTATGTAGTTTTTATTTAAATTTCAGTGGAGAGAATGGAAGTCGGTAAGAGCTTATAATTGTATCAGTAGAGTACTGAAGCATTAGGCTGTTAACCCTCAAGATGACTAAAAATAGAATTTGACCTCTAGTCTTGTGTGGGTTTACCATCGCAATACTGTACTAAATCCACTACCACTACTCTCTGACTTTTGTCATAGCTAGTGCTATTATTTCATATGACCTCGCCTGATGTCCATATCAATAACCCAGTCCTTCAACTGTCCTTAAGCTTTAATCTGAAACCCCCAGGTACCATTTTCTTGCACTCATTGACTAACTTTGCACTTCAGCACCAGCATTGAGCTTATGTCATATGATATGAGCAGTTTCACATGACTCAGCACTCATTTATCATTAGTCCCCTGACCATAAATCCCCTCGTAATGGCACCAAATTGACTTTTGAACAGTTGCTTTCTTCGTAGGCTATCCACTGTTGTTTCGATATGCCTCTACCGCCTAGGATTAATAATTAACTGTACAGTCAGAGTCATTAACCAGGTAGAAACCCTTCATCTGTGTTATTTTTATCCTTCAACCTTGTCTTTCTTTTTTTTTAAATGTATAATAATCATTGGCATCTCTCTTTTTTTACAACCTTTTTTTACTCATTTCACTGCCTTACTCAGTGAGTCTTTACTCCTCCATCTTCGGCATGCTGCAGCTGCTTTGCCTGATGACCACTCCTGTGATTGGTCAGATCATGGACTGGAAGCTGAAGGACTGTGATGACGGAGACGAGAAAAAGGAGCCCTGCAGCGAGTGAGTCAACTTGTTCCCTTTTAGACTGCCTTAACTCCTTCCCGTTCGTAGGTTCAGACATTACTGCAATGTTTATTTGCCAGTGTGATGAATCGAATAGAACCAAGAAATTAACCTTTATTTTGAAATAGAGTTGCAATATCAGTGCTTGTGTAATCTGATCTCTCTTTCGTCTTTCTGATTTTGACTGCTAGGGTTGAGATAAAGAAAAAGCCCAGAGACAAAAAGACCCAGAAGGTGACAAATGCCTTGCGAGCATTCGTCCTCACAAACGTCCTTTTAGTGGGATTCGGGATCACCTGTCTAGTGCCAAATCTCCCCGTGCAGGTGGGTGGTCCACTTCAGTTGTCAAAGATACACACAGGCCTGTAAAGTGCTCCAGGGACACTACAGACTTGCTAGCATTAAATTGTATAACTTTATATAAATATGTGTTTTAATCAGTTTAATCGTATCTTTTACAATGAATGCTACATGCTGTTGATGTAACGGGAAACGGGGGAAAAGCTAGCCTGGCTCGGTTTGCCTACCAGTCAGTAGACAGCTATCTTAGCTTAGCATATACTGGGAAAGGATTACAAACATATGCAAATATCAATGTTAGTGAGCCTCACATTGTCTGGTAGGTGGATTTACCTTTGAACAGAGCCAGGTTAGCTTTTTTCCCTGTGGTTTAGTCTTTATGCTAAGCTACGGCTTTGCTGCTTTAGGATCCTCATAAACCAACTGACTGAATGACCCAAATTATTATGAATATTAATTTTTTGATTGATTGATTTTTCTTTCCTCAGATTGTGTCATTTGTCTTACACACTGTGGTGAGAGGATTCATTCACTCTGCTGTTGGCGGCCTATATGCTGCTGTGTAAGTTGCAGTGTGTCTCTCTAACGTCTTTCACACACACACACACACACACACACACTCTCACACACACACACACACACTCACATCATCATTCTCACAATCATCATAACCATTGTCTTCTGTTTGTGGATTTAACGTCAAACTGAGAAACTAAATTTATTGCTTCTGTCTCTGCAGGTATCCCTCCTCCCAGTTTGGCAGTCTAACAGGCATGCAGTCTCTGGTCAGTGCTGTGTTTGCTCTGCTGCAGCAACCCCTGTTTCTGGCTATGATGGGACCCCTACAGGGAGACCCATTCTGGGTATGAATGCACACACACACACACACACACAAACACATACAAACACACATTGAAAGCTTTCACAAATTAAACCTTAAGTCATGGCTAATTTTGGTGTTGTCCCCCAGGTTAATATTGGACTCTTAGTACTCAGTATGCTGGGCTTCTTGTTGCCTCTCTACCTGATCTGCTACAGGCGGATGCTCTACAGACAGCAAAAGCAGAGGGAGGACAACGCTAAGATCTACTTCAAAATCAATTGCTCTGACATTCCTGAGGCCTATGTCTAAAGAAACATATATGAAGAGAAATGGATAGAAGAGGATGAAGAAAGTTTTTTTTACTGAGAGACAGTAATATGTGTGTAACGCATAGGCATAGGCATTTTGCATAGGCATGCAAAATGAAAACTGAAATCGTAACTATTTAGAATATACCATTTAAACTGTGAAATTGGTACACACACAAACTCCAAAATCCCACCAAGATAAACTGCTGATGCTGCCGTTGTCACAGAAGCAAGTCAGTTTGACAGTCGCTGAGGCGAGAAGTGAAACATGGAGGGGAAAAGAAAAAAACAAGAGGAAAGACTGTGAAAGGAAAGAGGCACGAGCCCTCTGCATTCCCCCAAATCCTCTGACTTCTCTTTGTATTCCCTCCTCTATGGCGTGCAAATTGCAAAGTGTAGCTTCATTCCACATAAGATTGCTATAAAAGTCCCCATTTGAGAAGAGAAATAAACAGAAGAGTGTGTTTAGCTCATGAATATCTCCCTGGGAAAATGGCAAGACTGCTAAACATCACTTTCACAAAAAACCTCACCAATATTAGTGAGTGATTCCAATTGTATCAGACTTTTTTGTTTAATGTATTGACTTCAAACCATCCTGATTGCAAATGGCATAACATGGTGCTATATATCTGCTTATCAGCTGGATTTTTTTTATAGATGGTGTAAGGTAAGTTTGGACTAAATAAGCGACAGGGAGGAGAGAAGAGCCTTATTGTTGATGTTTCTCGGGCAAGTAGAAAAAAGACTCATTATGATTAATTATGGGACTGGATTTTTCTCTCTTATATTATGAAACTACTGTAGCTTAGAGGATACTGAAGTATTGGATAATGTCAGTATTTTGATGGGCTATATTCTGTAAGAGGGAAATCAAACAGGTATGTTTTGCTAAAAGCAAATTGTTCATGTATGTTTAGAGTACTTTTTTATTTCCTGCTTTCTTTGGTTTTCTTTTTATATGTTAAGTTTACCAACGATGCCTTTTCAATATACCTTCATGCAAAAGATAAGATTTGTTCATTGGGCAGCATGTTCTATTAAGGTTTTTACAAATACTGTATCAGTGAAAATTGTCCCCTTTGCATTACATGGTATATTTTTTTATACATCATGTTCTCCATTAAAGAGTCATTTTGCTGATTTCAATCTAGCTCTGTGTCACGGCAGTGTGGGCACTGTATTTGAATGAACAGTGTTTGGCTTCCCTCGGTGTGTCAGTGCACGTAGCTGCAGAGCAGAGCAGCAGAGGTCTGCAGAGATCTGCCGGATGACACGACACATGTCCTGGAGGTCTGCTGCTCCGTTTGTCTCTGCACTGGCCCTACGGAGGGAAGCCACACACAAAGATGACAGAGCTGGTTTTAAAGTGGCAAACTATCCCTTTCAAGTGTATTCATAAAATCATGATGATTCAGATGCCTTAAAGTCGGTATTAAAAGTCTGTCTGCCTACTTTTTAGCACTTTATACCCTGTTAACCCCTTTTGAATTTCACACAGATCAGCTTATTTCAGCACTCCTCCTGGAGCCTTTCTAGAGAAATAGTCCCAATTTCATGTTAAGCTCCTCCTACCCTCATTTGTGTATTTATTTTATTTTACACTCGCTTTTCCATAATACATTTCATCATGTATTTAAAATGTGCTGTGCTGACTGACTCATGTCTGATCGTATACTTTGTTTTTTGTTGCCACACAAAGAACTCTTCTTCTACCGTTGAAGATAATGTAGAGATGACTGTTGTGCAGGTGTTCCTATGGAAGAATTTGTGTGGGTTAATAAAGATGAGTTGATCTCTTGCTCATGTTTTTTCATTGCTCCCCTGGCGACATTACAGTATATGTCTCTCTATCTGTGTAACTCTTACTCGGTCACAAAAACTGTGGCGATTTATTGCTCACATTCTGTGTGGAGACATAAAGAAAGGTCTTCACCCAGTTCTCTATCACACGGTTTGCTTGCTTTTTTCACGGCAGGAAAATTGTTGTGGATATATGACTTTTTTTTCTGTTTCTGAAACTGACCCTTTTTAAAATTCTAAATGCATGAATTCTGAAAACCAAAAACCAAATTAATTTGTTAATAAACAAAATAATTTCCAGCTGATGGAGTTTGTAGGGTGTAGTGCAACCAACCAGCAGAGGTCAGTATTGGCAGCATGTCTTTGAGGGCTATTACACTGAAGGAAGGTACATTTTTGTCTGCTGATTGAATTGAAGTATGCTTTGTGAACAAAACTACAGTCAAGTTTTACTGAATTTTTTATTCACAAAAAACAACATTTAAAACACAATGACAGAGAACATAACAGAAACTAATTTACCAAACTTTTAGTAAACCAAACCTGCAAAAACATAGCCACTGAGACGGATTTCTGCTTTCAACACACACAGTTCTGTATAAACATGTCAATATAGAGCATATTTCATATTTATCCAGAAATTATGCACCTGCAAAATACTAATTAGCTTTAACAACAGTGTTTAAGAACAGTGTGTCTCCTGACATCATGTCCCTCATGAAGCTTTTGTAGAAGTGAAATTAGAGTAATCTTTCTGAAATTTTGAACAATTTTTCCACCAGATGTTCTCGGCACACTCTCACTACGTGTTTGGTTTTTTCCACGTCTGTCAGCACTCCGCTCTGCCATCTTATACTACACACCGAGAGATGGCTATCACTTGACACCCCAGCCCCTCTTGTCACCTGAGAATGGATGGGAGAACGTCACCCACATCAGGGACAGTGGCTCCTGGAGCTCTGCTGAGGCAACTGTTTGTTGGCTGGCTGACCCCTGAGGTTTGTTCAGGTATGCAGTTCAAAGAGGCAACATGAAACCACTGCCTTGCAGAATAAGGTCACTATAAACCAAGTAGTGGGCCATTCACAGCACATTCTGTTAAATTATTTCAATTTCAAATCATGAGCTAAAAATGAGTTTTCTTTGGTTGAGCTAAATCCCATTGTACCAATCAACATAGGGAAAACTAAAACATATGCAGACACATTAGATAGATAGATAGATAGATAGATAGATAGATAGATAGATAGATAGATAGATAGATAGATAGATAGATAGATAGATAGATAGATAGACATAGAATGGGTTCTGAGAGAAGAAAGAGCAGGACTGATAAGCGGATGTTGGGTAACGGATACAGATGTGCTATAAATACAGCAGCAGTTACATAATTTTAGACTCTCACTCACGCTCTCACATCCGATCTCCTGTGCGTGGGGCTGGATTAGGGACCTGTGATGCCTTGTCATCGCATCACGCGCCAACACAATCTTATAGACCAGTGGGTGGTGGAGAAAAGCGTTGTCAGGGGACCACCAGGGAGAGAATAACAGGTCAGCCTGCAAAAGTGCCTTCACGATTTCATCTGCTGACGCTTGTTATCGTCATGATCTCATCTGACATTAGTTGTAGTGTACAAATCACGTCAGTCATCAGTGGCAGATACAGGCTGGTGGACAGGGCTGGGTTTGGGGTTTCTGCAGTCAGATAATCACATTAGATGCAGGGATATTGTTAAAAGGGCTTAGAGAGCTGACGCACTGTGCGTCTGTGCCAGCAGCGATGGTCCCCTCCATGTCCATACTCCGACGTTAATAACCACCTTCTACGTCACCGTGACTGCGATGACGCAGAGGGTGTAGCACACTCTAAAGAAAAACGGTTCAGAGAAGCTCCGAGTTAGTAGGCTTTTTATATTTATCTTTGGTTGTTGGTCCGATTTTTTGTCGGCTTTAGGCTATATTGTTTCATTATTGTGATTACTGATTAACTTTTTTATAATTTATCAAAATATTTATAGGCATATGTAGAGTCTTTTGTAACCTAATATTTTGGGTTCTGGTGCTGCTGTTTTGGCCATTCCTGTAAAATATATTTTCTTTTTCTGGTTGAATAAAGGACATATAGCCTAGAACAAGCTATAAAGCTACACCCTATTACCAAATTGAACATTTCAGCCAGCTGTCCACAGTATGAATTACGCTTAAACTGTTTTATATAAATCTTTCTCCCAAAGCTGGTGTTTTTCGTAAAAGAGTGTCAGGATGAGCTGAATAAGGCCGTTTTAGAAACACAATGATGCATTGCTACAATGTCAATCACATGCCTTATTTATTTAGCCTTGGATGGCTCAATTAATCGTTCACATTCATCAGGCTATGTCTAAGCTGTATAGACCAATCACAACAACCCAAAACCACCCACTGGTGACCCATCCTTTTCTGTGTGTACTGTAGTCAGATCTGAGTGCTCCGCGCGCAACAGCAACGCCGCGCCGCGGCCCCGACCAGGAAGTGAATTTGAAGAAAATAAGCGACTGTGGAGGTAGAATGACATAGAGGGGGAGAGGTGGGAAAGAAGCAAGCGGAGATAGAAGTGACTAAAGGAGGGAGGGATCGAACCTGTTTCTGGACCTGTATTAAGCTGCTCCCCTCCTGGATATACTGCACCGCCAAAAAATGCTCATAAAGGAATTGTAAGTAGCTGTGTGTGCATATGTGAGAGCGGAGAATGTGCGCGCGTTTATCCATCTTGTTTCTGAGCTCTGACATTGTTGCCAGTCGCCCGAGAGTGGAATTTCAATAGTGCGGCCAGGGTGATCTCAACATGCCCTATCTGCTCGACTCCGTATCCGTCATCAGTGTGCATGCACAGGAGACTCCATCCCCTTAAAGCATTCACCGAATTAACCGGTGGCTGTAGTCGCATCAACAGTCGGCGCAGGCATTGCTGTGCCCTTCACATTTTGCATCACGAGCCCTTCACATTTTGTATCACGAGCCCTTCACATTTTGCATCAAGAGAAATCGGGAGGCTGAGAGAATGTCCTTTGCTCTGGTGCTAAAATGACGGATGGAGTGGCGGTGCTGAGGGAGTATGATGGCTATAAGCCATCCCTTTAAGCCGATGTGGCCATGTTATTGATGCGCGGTGAAGGTGAAACGACTGATGGAGCA
Organism: Etheostoma cragini; assembly: GCF_013103735.1. Classification (NCBI taxonomy): domain Eukaryota; kingdom Metazoa; phylum Chordata; class Actinopteri; order Perciformes; family Percidae; genus Etheostoma; species Etheostoma cragini. Next base: position 13,236,245 of record NC_048419.1, on the reverse strand, counting down.
TTTCGACATTTACCTCAGGAGGAAATGGAAATGGCGAGGTGCAGAGGGACCCAGGTCGACAAGGGGTGGAAGTGGGCAGGTAAAGGGGAGGTAGTTGTAAAGCTTTGGCAAAAGGGTAAATGGCGAGGTTTTGACGCACCAGTCAGACATTTCTGAGAATTTGACAGCTGGACCGAAGGGACGAAGTGGGATTGTTCGGGTCAGGGTTTGGGGATTTTAACACATTATGTTTGCACAATGCTTCCGCAGGCCTCAGTGTTCTGTAAGGAGAACTGACGGAGGCCTACTCAGAATCAGCTGGCGTTTAGGGTAAGGCCGATAGATTGCAGATGAATTGGGATGATACTGGCCTTCAAATAAAAAAAGAAAATCAGATGGTGTTCGAGTTCAGAAAGTATGGTGGTTCCTTCATTTTCATGCTTTTAACTGGTGTCAGCCTATACATCAAACTCATTTGGCCTTAACAACTGAGTGGCCCACCTGTAAAAAAATAAAAAAATAAAATAAAATAAAATCATCATTCTGGTGTTCTCCACGTTTTTAGTGTTACATTTTAGTTTAATATTTTTAGATTATTTTACAACCTATTTTCTCTCATCTCTCTATTAATATTTAGATTCTATGCATGTTATGTTGTGTGGCAAGGTCAAAGCTTTTTCAGCCTAAAAGTAACCCTCTCTAATCCTAAAAAATCTTTATTATTTAGAGTCTGTCTTTTATGGGCAAACATTAATCAACAGTCATTGTCTTGATTTCTCCCCAAATGTATTTAATCAATGAATGGCCCTGCATTAAAAAAGCTCAGGATGAGAGTGATGGCATGGCTAAAGATCTGAAGTGATTAGGGAGAGTCTGGGTCTCAGCAGTCTGCCTGGAAATTAATTAAATCGGTCACGATTAAATGCTGAACGCACTTATACACTGTCAACACAAGGGCACACAAAGAGGCTTGGGAGGCTATACACACACCAAGATGCCATCACGGGGGTCGAGGGCTAGTGAATTGATCTATGTACTGCTGTAGAACAGACAGGTTTGTTTTTTTGACTCAGTACTGCTCACCTGAAACACTGACCTACATCACTCCAGGTCCACTTTTTCTGCCATTCCATGAGCTTTAGCAGATGTGTAGCGATACAGGAGCCAGTGTACAATAAATGATGTGATTAAGAGAATGGGAAAGAAGCAGGGAAAGAGTAGAGGGTCGGTAAAACCGAAGGCTGAAAAGACGAACAATGCAGTAGAGAAGATGAGATGTTTGTTTTCTGGTGCAACAGAGAGACACCTGATCTTTCTGTTAAGACCTTTAGACCAAGGAGAATTGTACTAAGGTGACTTTAGTCCTTGTTTAGCTTTAAACATGTATTAAGTATTTAAATGTAGCTCTTTTTAACATAACTTATATTAAGCCACACAAAAGACATATTTTGCGGAGATTTGTCCTTACATCTATAAATTCAATCCTATTATTGTCATTTGACATTACAGACTGTCTCTGCCTTCGTTGCAGCATCTGGCCTCCCATCCAATAGCAGGCTGGGACTCAGACCCAGATTACATCCAGTTGCGAGTGGAATGCAGGATTATCTGAATTTCGGCATACATCACCCAGTTACAAAACAACCAACAAAGCTTCATACTGTACATGGCATTTTGTGGTACAAAATTAGATCTGTAAAGTTTACAGGGGCTTTATCACCAAAGAATAAAAACCAAAGAATTTCGGAAGTTCCTGTAAACTTGCAGTTTGCTCTCACAATCATTAACTTAACCACAAATATAGATTTGTTAAATTTAATACAGTATATATAATATGCATAGTCTATCTGTGTTTTCTCCTCCTATTTAACCTCTGATAGAAACGCTCAGCCTCAGCTCAGCATTCACAGCTCATCTTTTTTAATTTTATTATCCTATTGTTAATAAATGATGCATGTTAATAAAGAATAGAAGAGCCTTGTCATTTATTTGGCAAAAACATTGAGGAAGTCTACATTTTGCTCTGTGATAGGTAAAATCCTCTAATAAGCAATACCTTTTGAAGTGCTTTGTTTTGTTGAAGAAAGTCAGGACCATAACTCTTTAATTATAATGTTCTTAATGCTCATATACTTCCTCATTACAAATCCACATTGGACAGGCCAATCCATGATTTATGAATATTATATTGCCAAAATGAATTCAGTAGCACAATTTGTGAGGAGTTTTTTTGCCCACACTGAACAGTACATTGAATCTAAAGGAACTCTTTATACAGTATCAAAGGAATTTAAATTGTTTAGGTGTAATGGGATTGAAGTATTCAGAACAATAATCACATCGCAGGATTGTTCACAGAGAAAACAGACATTGTGAGTTTGAGCTGGTTAAAACAAGTTTCAATCTTAAGGCTAAAGAAACTTTCTTTATGTCATGTTTACTCCACTATATTTGGTTAGAATGGAATTACTGATGATTGAGTAACTTCCCTTCTTTTTCCTTTTGTTTCAGTCGAGTGATTCTTCCTATCTCTGTGGAAGAGGTAAGTTTCATCTGTGTGTGTGTGTGTGTGTGTGTTAGCTCAAAAAGGGCTCAGATTTTCTTATCTGATTCTCTGGTTCACTGTATTTACAAATGTGAAGCACACAAGTGCCTGCCATCATTAACACGTAAGACCTTTTATATTTACAAGAGTGAAATATCACATGTTCACTGTATGCATTGCAACGATGCAGCAGGGATCACTTTGTGAGAAAAGCTCTTCATCATATCAAAGAGGGTTCCAATCAGAGAGAGCTTTGACCCAACACAGTCAGCACAGTCTTTCACTGTCCTCTTCTTTTTTGTCTCTTTGTCCCTCTGTCCCCTTGCTGTCCTCATTTCCATTGCAGTTTGCTCTTTTATTCAGCCCTGCATCACAAATGAGTCACCTGAAACCATGTCCATGACTTCCTCTGCACCCAGCACTTGCTGTCACTCTCATATTTATGCATTTTTTGCACTTACATGAGAGTACTCTTCTGGTAGTGACATTTAACTTGTGCTGTTTATTAATGATGAGTACATATTGACTACTGTAGCCAATAAGCACTTAATCTGCTCATACACACAGTTAACAGCTTGAGCAGAGAAAAAAGTGTGAAAAGCAGCAGTAAGTGCTCAGAGACATGGTAACAGGTTTGCAACCAAGACCACAACTGATCCTGAGTCAATATGCACTTCAAGTAGCCAAATCTGAGAAATATCTTGCGGCTGCTCAGATCTGTGCTTATACTGATATATTTTAATTTTCATTCTGACTCAAAACCGCAAGGCAATAGATAGAGCATCACATCCCCCTGATTTCTTCGCCTTGCATTTCCTCTGGCTCATGGAGGCTTTTCCTATCTACACATGGTGCTTCTCATTAAGTGGGCGTGCTTCTAGCCTTTATCTTAATCATATCTCTACATAATAAGGAAGGTTTTCTCTAGAGCCAGAGGCCCTGAAATAGTTTTGGTGTTCAGCATGCTATGTCACAATTAGACACTGACAACCTAGTAAAAGAGAAGTGTTTAACTAAAATGTGAGCCACAAAGCCTGAATACAGTTGAGTAACGTCCCCTGTCTCTTGAGTGTGCCACCTCTGCCCTTGAATCACATCCCACCAGAGATCCATCTTTCTGTTTCCCTCTCTACATCTTAACTCTCTAAATCAGCAGTGTTCCGTTATTTACCAAACCACAAATTTGGTGTAGACTACGGATTCATATCTATGAACAAAGGTCTTTGGGGAGCACATGTTGAATTAGGCTGTTCAATGGAGAATTTACTAAATTTAGTTTCCAGTCTGTTAACTTCCTCCCAGGATTTTAACTTAAAGCGTTATCAATATTTAGTGTTTATGAAAGAAAGGAAGTTGTGAATATGAACCTACCCCACAAAGCATGGTTGAATTATATTTGTCCTACACTGTTACCCAGGAGGCTTTGCTGTTCCTGCATCCTATTTATTTAGTTGGCAGTTGCAATGCTAACATGAGGGAACAGTCTCTCTGTTGCTCTCCAGTGTCTCCTAATTCAATCCAAAGACTATCATGGTCACAATTTTAGTTTCTTTGATTCATCTAAGTGTTCGAAATGATGTGAATTTTAGCTAAACCAGATTGGCACAGGTTATCTGGGTCGCTGTCTTTATGTCTTATCAGTGCTGTTGCTGTGGATGAGTAACCTCTTAAATAGACTTGCATGCTTGAATATGGTCTGGCTACACCACTTATCTACTCTGGGATGGGGAAAAATGCTCTGGTTTGGTTGTAATTCATTAAACTGATCCCAACTGTCCTGCACGGCAACGTGCCCTTGCAAAATAGATAGCAGAAGGGGGGGGACATCCGGCGCGTTGACCACACATGAAAGACAAGTTAAGTTTCATATAGATATTAACTTTTACTATCATAAACATGAAAATGTATTACAAACTGAAAATAAAATATAGTTTCCTCTTCAAAAATTAGCTTGGAGGTACTCTACAGCGGACACCATATTTAGGGAAGCAATTTCAGCAATAACAGTTTTACAGTTCTTCAGAGTTTAACCCTCAATAAGACTATTATCATGAAGAAAAAGTTCAATTGGAATTCAATAAACTATCCCTCTGTTGTGGCCTTTAAACTCTCTGTGTTGGGATACATAGAAGTTTCACTGGGTTACGCCAGCAATGGACATTCATTGAGCTGGACTACTCTTTAAATGCACACAAAAGGTCAAAAGACCATGGTTCTATGCATGAGTCTCTGAATACTGACTTCTTCTTTTTTTTCCGCCATTATAACATCTTAAAATAGCTAAAACAATTGATACAATGGGGACCGTCTGTCACTGTTGCTCTGAACAGAGTGAGTAGTTGCCATTAAATAAATATATGTGGGTATTGATCAAAGTGTAGCCATTCAGTCCCGCTGAAAATTTTCGCCTCAATACACTGTCCCTGTCAATTTCAAAGTAATGCTATAATTATATATAAGTTATCTAGAATAACTATAACCGAGTTTAGTCAGTTCTCTGTTACTGGTCTTCCAAATGTTATCGAAATCTGCTCCTAGAGCTTTAAATCTGCTCCAGATAGTCAAATTATTTGATAAAGGAGAAAACCTAATGTTCCTTATGGAAGAGGGTTAGAGTAATATATTGCAGCTACAATGAAGTTTGATTAAAAAAAACATTTCCGCAACCCAAAACTTCCGTGTAAGGTTTGGTATTTGGGACAGAGAGAACTTTAATCCGGAATGGTGAATTTAGTCATTCAGACAAGCCACTGCAGAAAATGAAGATAAACAAATTTCATCCCAGACAGCAGCTTCAACCGTCCACGAATCATTACATTCACAAGACTGTTTTGAAAATGGTTTTCGTCAGAATTTATTGGTGCCTTTGCTACATTTGTGCTTTAACTGTGCATCTCAAAAGCAACAAAACAGATAATTAGGTACTTTTTTATTTTTATTTTCCATTTGACCTTTTCTTATTTATCTACATCTATATATGTTCACCTTTTTACAGTAACTGTGCTGTCATTCATGGTTACTGTTTTGATATTTCAGGAGGGGGGATGAGAGCATTCGATCATCATTTGACTCCATAGTGAGACGTTCTGTCAAACTTAGTTGGGATTTTGTGTACTACGACTGTTGTTGACAGGCTCATCACACTGCTTTTGTTTTTTCAACATGACTAATTAGATTTTAATTAATACAAATGGTTCAGTGTTAAATCCACTCTGGTTCCTAGAGCCAGGGTTTTCTCTGGGGACGTTGTTGCTTTGTGACATATGTACAAGTAACCTATAATTTTCTCATGGTTTGATTTAACATTAAATATAATTAAATAAGTACTGTAATCTCTTTCCTGTGAAAATGAAATTTCTGACTACATCCATTTGTCTTCTTTGTGATGTTGTACGTGTGTCTGCACTCTGGTCCAGCTTTGTGCAAAGGTTATATTATGGTGGATTAGAGGTGATTAAGAAATGAAAGGAGCCATTGTCCGGTGTTCAAACACTAGAAGATGGGGAACGAGATAAAAATAGGGATAAAAGAATGAGAAAGTAGGGTTAGGGTTAGTTTATGATAGAGGAAACAGGCAGGTTGCTATAACAAAAAGTTGACGGGTCAAGAAGACAAACAAGACTGTATGCGAGAGATTAGAGACAAGGAAAGGAGAAGGTAGAGATCAGGAAAAAGGATCAGAAGAAGTAATCCACTACTGAAGATTGAAATAGATGAGACACATGAAAAAAAGACATCTGTATGTGACTAAAAGTACACTCATCTACAGAATAATATACTGTATATTTTGTATACTGTATACTGTACACTTTCCTCTTCAGTCTAACCTGTTATTTCTCTGTTTTTAGTACCAGGTCGGCCAGCTGTACTCTGTGGCTGAGGCCAGTAAGAATGAGACGGGTGGAGGAGAAGGAGTGGAGGTGCTAAAAAATGAGCCCTACGAGAAAGAAGGAGAGAAGGGACAGTACACACACAAAATCTACCATTTGCAGAGGTAAGCGATTGTCCGACAATTTTTTAAGTTCTCTCAGAAAGCCTACTTTATTCATTCTTTCCATTCTTACTCTGCTTTAATCTGTTATCCCATCTCCTTCCTGGTTCACTCCAAAGCTGAAAACTTTAAGAAATGGTTCATTATTTTAGGGAAATATGTTCAATTGCTCACATACCATGAATAAGATAAAAAGGTTCATAATATGGAATCATAACCAGCTCCATATGAACTACGCCATGCTATTGGCTCTGTTAGCCTGTACTTAGTGGTGTGGAGTGTGAAACTAAATCTTTCTTGGTTGAAATATAGTTACTGGTAAATAAGTTACAAATAAATGTGCTCTCTCTTCACTCCTGCAGTAAAGTGCCATCATTTGTCAGAATGTTGGCTCCAGCTTCAGCTCTCAACATCCATGAGAAAGCTTGGAACGCATACCCATACTGTCGCACAGGTATCACCCACACACACACACACACACACACACACACACACACAGAAGTGAGAGATACAGCCCATCATAAAATAAAAATGGGATGTCACAGTCGCAGGAACTTATTTGGTTATGTTTGAAATCTAAACAGGCACTCCATCGATCTATGTTAAGGTCCAAAACAGCTCCCAGGAAGAAGTCCCATCTTCCAAACTTTTTACAATCTTTTTACACTAATCTATTGAGCAAGCATTCATAGGATGCAATCTCTACCATTGCATCTACCCAATCTGTCAAATCTGGAACATTTTCCAATGACTCAAAATAATTCTGGAGGCTGCAACCACACCCACCATAGTACCGGGAACTGAAAACTCCCATTTTAATATATTTGGTGTTTGTAATCTGTCCTGCAATAAACATAAACAGGAAAGCATTGTAATGTGTAAATACAATTGACTCAAATGACTTAGAGGTCACATAGATGCTGATCTGTCAAAGGGATTGTCTGTCTCTCTGTGTCCCTGTGTCTCTGTCACCCTGAAGGAGTAGTTGAATAATTAACTGCATGTCCAGTGAGAAACGCCATGCAATCGCTCAAGCCTTTCAGGCTGAGATTACACACACACACGCACACACACACAAACTAGCAGCTGCCAGACAGCCATCTTTCATACAAATACATGGGACACAGTCAAAGGCACCACCTGAACCTAAACACACGATACAGATGTATCATGTGTGTAGGTTCATATTAACATATATACATACATACATACATACATACCTCTGTACATTGTTCAGTAATGTAAATGTTTAACTGCATTCTTTCTCTCTGTTTGCCCCCTGCACTTTCTTTCATCTGGCTCTGCAGTTATCACTGTAAGTATTATTTATTTTCTATTTTTTTAGACACAAAGTAAAGGATGATGTCCATAGAGGGAGTAAATTACCTGAAAGTGACACAAAAGCAGCAGGCAGAGTCAGACACCATTACTGTGTGTGTGTGTGTTTGTGTGTGTGTGTGTGTGTGTGTGTGTGTGTGTGTGTGTGTGTGTGTGTGTGTGTGTGTGTGTGTGTGTGTGTGAGAGTGAGAGTGTGAGAGAGAGAGAGAGCAGGAGACTGACCTGTGTAATCTGTAGATTTATTTACTGTTCCCTTGTCACTCAGGATTATTTCTCTTCTCTCTGCAGAACGAGTATATGAAAGATAACTTCCTGATCAAGATTGAGACATGGCACAAACCTGACACGGGACACCTCGAAAATGTAAGTAATAAAGATTGTAATGAGCTGAGGAGGTGCATGCATGTGTTTGAGAAGCATGAGCTTTTTTTTCTTTTGTCACATGGCAAAAAAGTACTCATTTTATACCATAAAGGCTTGATTAAAACTGTACCTCACACCTTGTATAGGTGTTTTGTTTATTATCTATTCCCTCCACTGCTAGCTGTTTAATGACACCCTTTCTGACTGCTACTTTTCCTCAAATTAAAAAATGCTCTATGAATTCAAGCCCCTAGTTATAGGCTCCCATAATTACTTGTCTCCTATATATAAATGAGTATGATCACGAAAAAAACGGAGCAAGCAAAACTACAAAAAAAAGCTCCACTAATTTCCAGATAAATGTATCACCCATGTATATATGTACTAGTATCTTATGGGCTTTATAACACATTTTAACCATGATCATTGTGTTCTTGTCTGTGTTGTATGTGGGCTGCCTGCAGAGTTTGCGCCTGTATCCAGCTGTGCTCTGTGCTTCTGTTTCAGGTACACGGTCTGGATGCAGAAACCTGGAAGAAGGTGGATGTAGTTTATATTGATATTGCTGACAGAAGCCAAGTGGAGCCCAAGGTTTAACAATTTGAATAAGATCCACATTGAGACAATTACAGCGACTAGATCTTATACTTTTTTTGTCACCTCGTCCATCTTGTTCATCTGGTTTTTCTTGCCTCTCTCCAGGACTACAAGCCGGAGGAGGACCCTTGCAGGTACAAGTCAGTGAAGACAGGACGAGGCCCTCTAGGACCAGACTGGAAGGTGCAGGGTCCTGTTGTTAATTTCAATGAGACACATTTGAAACCCCTAAAATACATAACTCCAACCACATCACTGTAAATTATCGAATTATTCATCACTTATTTAGTCTGTGCTGAAATACATAGTCCATGACAAACATTTGATCATAATGTCACCTAGGCCATTGCTACTTTTGAACTCAATGAGAGTTTGTGGATATTCCAGTATTTTTTTCTATAATATTTAAAATTGACTATTTCAGGCCAATAAAAGACATAAGTAGATACATAAGTAAATAAATGTGTTTTCCTGCCAGTGTAGTTGCTAGTAGTCTGGAGAAAGTTTTGAAATGCAATTCAAGCTGTCATGTAGGGAAACTAAATTTGAGGACAACAAAATTGAACACTTATCTGGATCTCTAAAATGAAAAGAAGCCAAATACAATGTTGTCTTTTTGTCAAACATATTGGTTGGGGTTCAAGACCTTATTACTGGTTCTAAAATCTTGTGTGCGACCCTGAATGCAAAAGATACATAGCTCAGCAGTCTTTATTAACCATTTTAAAATCATTGTATGTGTATTCATGCACTTGCAGAAAGAACTTCCTAAGAAGACAGACTGCCCACACATGTGTGCCTACAAACTGGTCACGGTCAAATTCAAGTGGTGGGGCCTGCAAAATAAAGTGGAGAACTTTATTCAAAAGGTTTGTTTACAAGTCGGACCGGTGTTCATACCAGTTAACATGATCTTGCAGAACAGTCCTGTCTGTGTGTGTGTGTAGGTGGGGGGGTGGCCGGGACCGCTGTGCCATAGAGTCTCATACGTCATGCATGCATACAGTACATACAGTATCTCACATCTTGTTAGCTTGAGGTTATAGTGGAAAAGTACCACCAACTATGATGCCGTAAATATGGGCTGCACCAGCATCTAGTGGATGAACAGGGTAAAGCAGGATGGAATTTAACATCTCTGACAATCTAACAGCTTGATTTCATCATTTTGACTAAAAAATCAAGCGTCCTTTCTTAAAACCACATATTAATTTTTCTTTATCGTTCTATGTTACTTTACAGCAAGAGAAGCGTTTGTTCACTAATTTCCACCGTCAGCTGTTCTGCTGGATCGACAAATGGATCGACTTGAACATGGAAGACATCCGTCGCATGGAGGAGGAGACTCGCAAGCAGCTAGATGAGGTAAGCATAAAATATTCCTAAAACAACAATAAGTAATTCAATCCTAGTCTTAGGGCCCTGGAACAGGAGAGGGCTCTGAGGACATGCTAATGTAAATTATCATTCAGGTACAACATTTCTGTGCATAATGTGTGTGTCTTGTGTGTGTCAGATGAGAGTGAAGGACCCAGTTAAAGGGATGGTGGCTCTAGAGGACTGATGTTTTGATGACCCGTGAATACTGGTGCTCATAAGGTGAGAGGAATTTGAATGTTTTTTATTTTATACATTTATTATTGATTTTATTACTGATCAACTTTTGCTTCACATCATAGGCAGTGGAAAGGGCCTCTTGTTCATGCTCTTACCACTTTCTATCTCTTTCAGACCAGACTATCCAGACACCAGCGGATTCACATTCTTATTCTATTCCAACTGACACAACATCTGACCGGCCGGTCCAATATACCCCCCACCCCCCACCCCCGATACAATCTGGCTTTCAGGGACCTGGACCCAGTAATCTCCCAGTTTTCAGATGATCTCTTACACCACATCCCACCTCCCTTGAGTCCCATCCATCTCTTATTTGTTTTTCCATCCAGTGTCTTATTACCTGCTCGGAGGCCTCCAGGCCTCCACACTAGATCTTGTCAGTCAGTCCTCTCTTTTGCTCTCTCAGACTCTAAACTACAGAGAATAGTGTTATCTCTGCAATTTAGAAATTAATTTCGATTTAAGTTATCCCTATGGTGTATATATATACAGTATACCGTATATTGGGGAGCTGAATAATTGTATGGAAATATATATATATATATATATACAGTATATATATATATATATATAAATATAAATATATATGAACAGGGTTTTTAAAAGGATTTTGTCTGTAAGTATGTCTGTGGATGTTTATTTTTTCAAGTCCAAGCTGTAGCCTATCTACTATCTATCCAGTTTTGATCTTGTCTTTTTTGATTTATCATAATATCTCTTTTCTGCCATTTATGTCATGCTTTATGCAGTGTTTCTTTTTGCTGTTCAAACCAATCTGCGAGTCTACAAACCGCAGCTGCAAGGTTTGGGATTGTGCTGAGAGTGTTATGTTGTCTCTGCTATACTCCTGACCAACTAGATAGGATTTCTTTCCAGTGTTTCTCCTAATGTCGTGAGGCATTCATTGGCTTTTCTGCTGCTTTGTTTGTTTGTGTGTATAACTGTGTGCCTGCGTGCGTGTGTGCATGCGTGCGTGTGTGTGTGTGTGTGTGCATGTTTGTTTGTTTCTGTAGCATTATAAGGTCATCATGGTTTCCAGCCATGTTTTTCATTTTCCTCCTTCCAGATCATTTCCAGCTCTTCAGTTTAATCTGGCTGTTCAAACAGTGATTTAAATATACAATAATGCACACACAGAGATAGTATACATGGATGTATCACTTTGCAAAGGGAAATGCACAATAGATCAGCCATAAATGAGTCTTTATTTTTTACAGACTTTACAGATGACTCTGTGATTTTAACATTAGCAGCCATCATGAACACACAGCTCCTCCTGCGCCTTGTAGATAAATAAATGGTTCTTTGAAAGTAAAATGTTACGTGATCTGCATCAGTTCTTCCCCTGTCACCCATTCTCTCACCTCCAGTGGATAAATGGTCTTATCCAGCGATAGCAATAACTATCATGACACGTTGGTCTCTCCTTTTTATCATCGCAAATCTAATCTCACTCTAGTGTTTGTTCCTATCCTAAAAACAGTTTAAGTAAAGCAGAGCCCAAGCTGAAAGCCAGGGATGGTTAAGATGATGATTATTTTTTTAATAAATGCGGGTTTTATTGTGTTTGTCTTTGCATAAGGTAGATTTGTCTCCTGCTGGAGACTAAAGCCTGGTATTTGTGATAGATTTTAGATTTTAGAGTATATGCATGAGTGTACATGAGTGATGTAAAGTGGGTGTCTTTGAAGTGATCTGATGCTGGCTGGGTAAGGAAGAACGGAAGCAATGGTGCTAGAGTAGTGATAACAGCAGGCATTAACCTTCCTCTTGATAGCATTTGTTTGGCCTTCTTTGTACTCAGTTACTTTTTTACTTTCCTCTTTTCCATCTTCTGTTTACCTTCCCTACACATCTTATAACAGTGTGGAAACTTTAAAGAGAAAGAAACAGATCATGTCTAAACCATTTTAGTGATTTAGGTCTGTCATCAGAGCATGTAGATATCACTTAAACTGCAGGGGTTCGATTCATTTTAATCTATCTGTAGGTTGTTGTGTGTTAAAAACAAACAGTTTGCACTGTTGAGTTCACATTAATTTATGTTACATTTTCAGATCGCCAACAAATTGAATATAATTTATTTACGTACACAAAATCTATATCATTACAAGAGCATAGTCATACACACCTGTGTGTAATCTGATTGAACGCATACAGTAATGAATGATAAGTGATTCCTTGGCTGTGATTCCTGTATCAAGTCCAGCATTTAATAATGATTTTTTATTTTATTTATTTATTTATTTATTTCAACATTGTACTGGTCTGACTAGAATAAGAAATAATAACCAGTAATATAATCATCAAGCGAATGACTTGAAATAGCAGAGCAATTTATTACAGTAAAATAAATTGCTTTTATCTATATAAAATTGTTATGGTACTGTACATAAAAAAAACTCTGAGGTGCTTATATAATTGGGGGGTTTCTTTAGATGACAGCACTGACAGCAGTCTTCCAGGGCCTCTTGAATTAAGAATAGTCACATATAAACATTTGGTATCAACTTTTCCAGCTGACTGTCTGCAGGATATATATACTGTACATATATATATAAATATGTAAGTGTGTGTCTGTGTGTGTGTATATATGTGTATATAAATATATATATATATATATACATATATATATATATATATATATATATATATATATATATATATATATATATATATATATATATATATATATATATATATATATATATATATATATATACAGTACATTCACTTGTATTACTGTAATTAGAAGGTCCATTTTACTTTTGCTCATCAATTCAATTTGTTCACGTCTTAGCATGACAAATCTAGTTTGTTTTATGTTCATGATATTACAGAAATGGATATTTTTGATGACTTTATGTCTTGCTTTACAGGACAATATTGGAGTATTATTAACCTGTCTTAAGCCCAAGTACATTATCCATAAAATCTATATTTCTTGTGTTTGCCATAAGCGTACTAAGAGCGTAGGAAGGCCATGAAATTAAAAACTGCTCACAGCATTATTGGCAACAATTCAAGCTTAATACTTTAGACTTGTTTCTCTGTTGTTGTTTTCATTTCCCTGTATACGTATATCAGAATAAGTTTATAGACTCAGTACAAGATATTTTCTGTTGCCTCCCCTTTAAAGATAACACTGGTCCTGGGTGTCCAACCCTTTCACCTCTCTGTGTGTCCATTGAGCATCTCACTCACTGTCTGTGATGGGGCTACCAACTGAATCATGGAGATTTGTGGATGTACTGTATGTATTGACTTTGTAAATAGTAAATAAATTAATGTAAATGAACACATATATATATATAAATCAGACTGTCCTGCCAGACCTACAGCACAGACCTACTTGACACTTGATCCCCTTATTCCGTCACACAGACCATAGAAACCAAGTTGCTTCACAGAGGTATTATTGTGAGGAAATATACATTTTAAGGACACACTGTCAGCTGTAGCCAAATAAACACATTCTAACATATTGTTATACATGATATGCTGCAAAATGAAAGGATGCTCCAGCAAAGCAGCAGAGCGCTGTAGTGTGGTTTGTAGAAGAAGAAAAAAAATTTCCTCTCCTTCTGATGTTCTTCCCCCACAGGGACATCGTCTCATTAGCAGGACAGTGTATAGATATATATTTTTGTTCTGAGTGTTGTGCCTCTGTTGTCAGTCTCTGAACTACACTCGCTTCTCTCTCTGAAAAGCAACATATGGGGGCAGCTTGGGTCAGTTCATTGATCCACGTTATTAACTGATGGTGTCAGCCCTACATTTAATGGAGCCTCAATGCAAGATAGATTTTCTCCTCCTATAGTTTGGGGATCGACAGGAAAGTATTCTGCATTTAGACGTAGTGGGTGCTGGAGGGTTGGAGTTCTAGCTATACAGATTTAAAGACAGTTAGATGTGATGGTTTGAAAACTGGTTTGAAGACCTACTGTGATACATAGTAGGTCCCTTTTACAAGCCTGAAGACACCATACAAACTTGTGTGAGAACATGGTTTAACAGAGACAATCTGATAGGTATCTGTTGTTAGATTCCTCAATTTAGAATCGGAATATAAAAGCAAATTATTCCACAATTCCCCAAACTGTTTTTAAATCTCTCTTTCTCTCTCTCACTCCTGTTAACTTGTCACCTGTTTTTCTTTCTTTTATTGTGAATTTGTGCCTTTTTGTCATCTTATCTTCCAATAACACTGCTGTACATTGGAGACGTAAAGAAATTAATAAAAAGAAGCAAAGCAAATGTACATACGTTTTGATGTGAATGTTTTTTTATTGCAATGTGCAGTACAAGACCAATGATTGCCTTACTTCATTACTATTGTGGCAGGTAAAAAGAGAATTGATTTAGATTTTTAGCACAGAATCCTTAATTACCAAACCTCATGAGTACATTTTCTATAGTAAAATTAAACATATGTACACATATGGTTTGTTGAATTGGATGGAAATAGCACACAGTAAAGCAAAGCACACACATTCCAAACTGTTAAGAAAGTAAAGGATTATTTATGAACATACAAAGAGGGCTTTAGTGCAACAAATACCATGCGTCATAGTGACATTTAATAAACAGACATGTCCATTCATGAATTAGATAATACTTTCTCACCGGGTTGTTAACCATCTTAATAGCTTGATCCGATGTTACGCTTTAAGTCCAAAGCAGGTTGAGTTGGGAGCTGAATGGGCAGTAGCTGAAAACAGTCAAACAACAGGACTCACCGTAGAAAAGCAGATCCAGTCCCTCAACTTCCCTTTGGTGACTGTTGTTGTCTATGCGCAAGGGGTCTGTGGCTTTTTCCATACACCACAAGAAAGACACATAAAGAAAGGTAGGCTACTGTATTGTTTTGACGGAGGCTACTGTACTGAATGAATGATAGTAGCAGTAGATTTTTCAGCAGCAACTTAAAAACTTAAGAAACAGTCATAGAGATAATATCTTAATATTGTTAATTTTCCTGAAGCTAAAAGACACTGAGGAGTAAATTGTGTTTCATTGTTTCAGAGAACTGAGGTTCTCAGAGGTCGCATACACAGGTAGAAGTGTCCTAAATGGGGCCAAAGTATTTACGTAACTTCACAGGTTGAACATGGTTACAATGGCTAGACTCTTAAACTGTATGACACAATCTTAAAGTGCTCATATTATGCCTTTTGGCGTTTTCCTTAAACTTTCCTGTTACATATCATTTTTGTTCATGCAATAGGTTTACAAAAGCCCAAAGTCCACCCCATAGGGACTTAACATCTCCAACAGAAAACAATGTTCACAAACTGCCGCAAACAGCTCTGTTGTAGTCCAGCTTTTCCCAAACGTACGTCACTTTGTAACACACGTTACAATGCTCGCCTAGCTGCTAGGGTGGCACGCCCTCATACTCTGCAACTGACTAGCTAGCAGTGCTTACCTAGCTACTGCGCATGTGCCAATCCCAAGAAAGATGGAACAGAAGTATGATGCTTTTTTCTGTAGCTAAAACAAAGCTCAACACACAGGGTAAAAAGAGGAGCTGCATCATTGTGCAGTGCAACAAAAATATGGCGTTTCTTTTTTTAAATAAACTTTGTAAACCTATTCTGATATAACCTTCAAATACAATTATGAACCTGAAAATGAGCATTATTTAAGGGCTTTAAAGCACTAGTTTGTGGAATTGGTTTTAGGGATATTTTTGTGGGTGTGTGTGTGTGTGTGTGTGTGTGTTTGTGTGTGTGTGTGTGTGTGTGTGTGTGTGTGTGTGTGTGTGTGTGTGTGTGTGTGTGTGTGTGTGTGTGTGTGTCTGTGTGTGTGTGTGTGTGTGTGTGTGCATGTGTGTTTGTGTGTGTGTGTGTGTGTGTGTTTTTTAATATGTGGGGACAAAGACCTATTTACATGACTTAAATTATTGACCTTATAGGCACCAAAATTATTAATATATTAACTTAGCACTAGCATCAGGGCTGGTCAGGTTTGGGAAGAAGTTATGGCTAAAGCTACACTTATCAATATTTTGTATCAAATGACTAAATTTAAAGTAAAACTAACTGTCGAAGTTGTGATTACAAACCCTCAAATAATGTTATCTGACTACAGTTTCCTTCCACCTTTTAGCATTTTAGCACCTTTCTGCTCATTATTTTATGTTTACAGCCCACCACTTTTGGATTCTCTAAAAAACAACTACACAGTAGAACCTGCCCATTATCAAGCAACAGGAGTACCCTCAGGAGTTGGTGGAAACCAAAACTGAGCTACAAGGTGAGAGAATATTGGACATTTGTAAGGTGACTAGAAACACAACTCAAAATTAACGTGTCTCAATGTAGTAATGACCTGCTGCTGCAATTAGCCAACTAGTTTGCTTACATGTTGACCATAACGTGATACTATTTCAATCCAACTCTATTACTCTATTCTTTAAGTCAACACAATTTCCTCAAAAACAAAGTCCATTATAGACTAATAATTATAATTTACAACGTTTACTGATCCCCATACTTTGCTAGTAATCACTGCAGAAATACAAACACACACCTTCAGGACCTAAATCATGAACAAATGGAGAGATGTCAGAGTGAGTGGCCTGCCGGCTAGACCAACGCGGTTGGGGGGACACGGTGCCTTGCTCAAGGGCCTTTGGCAGTGCCCAGGAGGTGAAGTGGCATCTCTTCAGCTACCAATCCACACTCCATACTTTGGTCTGTACAGGGACTTGAACCAACAACCCTCCAGTTTCCAACCCAACTCCCTACAGACTGAGCTACTGCCACCTCAAGTTGCCTACTGATTCACAAATGGCTGAAACATCAGTGGAAATTGTGTATTGATCAGTCTGTGGCGCTGTCCATGGTGCTGAAGTAGCAGATGGATTTGGGCAATTATTACCCAATAGATGATCCCACTGCCAGATGTTCACCTTAACAATTTTAACAAAAACTATCTAAACAATCGGGTCATTTTTGTATATTTATCACAATCTTTGAGCAAGTTCAACAAAACATATCCCAGTTATAGTGTTACTATTTTCACACGTGACCTTCAGGGCCCTGCTTCTGTAACGTGGATGAAGCTAACCGTGATTTGACATGATTACAAAGCCATTTGAGAAATGACTTTCAGGCATTCCTGTCAGCTCTGTTTTACTCAGCAAGGGCCTGCGCTCCTGGAAAACTGGCTGTCATATAGGCAAGTCTTTCATCTTCTTTTTGTTTCCACTTTGTTAAGGCATACATGTGTTTGTGTGTTCCTACAGGGGAGGAAATGAGCACTGGAAGATTACAAAGTGGTGGGAGAGACAAGTTCAGGTAAGATCAGAATCTAAAACAAATATCTTCTTCTTTGTGCACATACTTCAGACAGAAAAGGCTGCATGTAGAGACCAATAAAGTCCAGAAAAAGAAGGTATAACCCTCCTGTTCAGTAACTGAATTGCATAACCGTCATAAGAAGCTTTGAGGCAGCAGACTATAAATCTCTGCAGGGTCTGTGATGAAACTTAAATAACCTGACATTCTTTATTTGTTCCTGAACCAGTGAACCCCCTTGCTTATCCACTTCACACTTTTGCTTGCTAAAGAATGTGCCTTAAGTCTCTGCATGTGACGCTGTTACATGAAGAGGAAGGAGAACTGGGGCATCCAAGATTACCATTTTTTATTTTTTATTGGGCAATCTCTTCTGGTTGTTTCTTTCCTATTATCCCCCACAGCTTTCCAAAAAATTAAACACTATTACCTTCATGGCATGATTTATAGTGTGTACTCTGCTATTATACCAGGGACTCAGTCAGAAATTATTTTGTATTCATAGATTGCAGAGTTTTTATTTACTCATTTCTTCAATTAAGCTTATCTGAAAAGAGATTTGATAATGTAATCCCAGAAATAATGATGAATGATAAATTCCCAGTGCTTTTGGTTAACCTACATGATAATAATCAACACAATATTCATGTGAATTGAATTCTTATATTATTACCATGATTGTATTTAAATCGTTACAGCAACACAATGATTATGTCCATAGTCTCAGATTCATTGATCCAACAAAGAAAGACTGTTTCCTGTGAATAGGAGTAAGGGGTAGAAAGATAATGCTGAAGAGAATACATGAGGAATTATTGTGATATGTATCTCACTGTTTCTAATCCTTGTCATATTTTCCAATACTGGAAACTTCCTATTGGATCTAAATGTTTCATCTGAATTTAAAAATACCACATAGCATTCATGGTTTTGAAATACTTAAACCATTTAAGGATTTCTTAAAATGCTTTGGAGTTGCTGATTGCTTCATGAATTGATCCGATTCAATTCACTATTTACAGTGCTGTAACGCTTGTTTATTAAAATTATGTAAGCTTTTGTTCTTAGAAAAAAACATCCATGTCAGAGCTTACAAAACTGTGTTTGACCCCTCACTTCTCTCTGGGCTTAGAAAGAGAACCTTTCACCTAAATGAGGAGAGAGTGGCTCGAGGCCAAAAGAAGCTAATGCTATTGTGCGCTGTTGTCCCCTCGCTAATGCATGACTGTAATTGCGTGGTGACATGCATTGTTCACTCAGCTGATAGAGAGATCGCTGGTGGTAAACCTCTCAGGGATCTGAAGGGTTACTCTAGTCTTGCAACACTACTCACAATGATGGAGGATCAGGCTCCGGTCCACCTCTTCTACTCTCTGGGACTGCACACACTCGCAGACAAACACACACGTGTTCACAAGCCTGTCTCCTGCCTGCGATTACCATCCAAATCTTAATCCTTGCCCACATTTCTGAGTCAACCCCACTGCTTTGTCACTGGTTGCTCCATTGCTGCATTACCACACTGGACTCTGCCACTGAGAAGACTGCACTGGTGCAGGAAAACTTCACCCTGGGGTTTCCAGTTTTTCATCCTGATTGGTTTGGAGGACCGAAATCAGATGCTAACCAAACAGGAATCCATTCATCTTAATTTGAGTGGCCTAAGAAGACTGAAGGCCCCTCAAATCAAATGGCTGCAACCTAATCAACCAAAGGAGAAATCAAGCTAAAGGAATTTCTTCCACTGAATTTTGTTTGTTTGCCCTTGCGGGACGGCATATTTATTTTTTCATTTGAGTAATCTTAAACAACTTGCAGGTAACAAAGCCAACACCTGCAACACCTTTTCAGTCCAGGATCCAAAGATGGACGAGTTTACATCCAGTCCACGTTTGCGCTCAGACAGCACGGGCAGTTCAACATCTCAGGGCTCCAGGTCCAAGGTGCTCCTCCGCCAGCGTTTGTCTCAGCTGCTGACCTGCATAGAGGACATGAGCTCTGACGACGAAGCCAATGAAGAAGTGTCCCGCACGCTGGACGAAGCATTTCAGCTCTGCGGGTGCCCCATTCCCACAGACACATTCAGGTTGACATGAGCATGTGCTCATTACTGCATACACAAGTTTGCACCGCTCCACACAGACAGGAAGTGTTTGAATGTATCTGGATTTCTTTGCAGTTTGACACTTCTTAGTGGCTTCTTATAAGAAGATTAAAGAAAATGCAGATGTTAAAAAAGTAGACATGTTTTTTTTTACTTTATTATTTTTCCAAATGTGGGCAAAAACTGTTGAATGCTGGATTTACATGTTGTTGAAATTAACACGTACTAATGAATGTAGACATAGAAATGAGAAAAAATAGTATAGAACTTAACTAACTAACAACTTAACTAAACTTAATATTCAAAAAATGGTTTGTTTTCCAGTATTACCAATTGTAGCATTACATTTGCACACCAACCAACTGAAGACAATAATTTAGGACAAGGGTATTTACAACAAGGCTAATGTAGTACTGTTTTCTCCTTTTTCCATCACTTTGGTCAAAACCCTGACAGGCTGCACATGGTGACCTGGAACGTGGCCACAGCGGAGCCTCCTGAAGACATAACCTCGTTGCTGCAGCTGGATGTCCAGCCCTCCACAGACCTCTATGTGATTGGGTGAGAAATAACAACACGGAATCTGGAATTTAAAATCTTACCATGAATGGATCCATAGGATCAAAGTATCTATTTTTGCCAGTGTGTTTTTTCCATTTGTTTGTGCCGGTGTGTCAGCCTGCAGGAGGTGAATGCCACCCCTCTGAGGTTCATCTCTGACATGTTAATGGAGGACTCTTGGAGCCACGCCTTCATGAACACACTGGCACCCAGAGGCTTCGTCAAGGTGAGTGAGGACAGTGGGAAGTTACACATTTGGTAACTGTGTATTTATATCCATGTGGATGTGTGCACATGCTTAAACAGTGTCCCTGAAAGCTTACATAACTATGGGGCTATGTTGCAGAAAAATCCTTAAACTAATTTATTTCTTCTGTGAAAAAAAAAAAATTACTGTATTACAGTCACTGCAATTTATATTATATGAGAACACATATTTTTTTTGTCAAAAAGAACAGTTACAGTTTACAGCATTTTGTTTCACATAATTTGAACTTAAATGCTTATATTTATGCTCATTTTATACAAATTACAGTGCTTAATATATGTCATTTGAAAATCAAGTTAAACATTTTTTTTACAGAAGAATTAACAGGAAAGGTTTTATCTTTCTATCTCTCTATCTCTAATCTTTCTCTATCTCTGTCCAGGTCACATCCATAAGGATGCAGGGTTTGCTGCTGCTGGTTTTTGCCAAACAAATTCATCTCCCCTACATCAGAAACATCCAGACCACCTACACTCGCACTGGCATCTTCGGCTACTGGGTAGGTCATCCCGATGGGGGCGCTGGTTAGGTTAGCCCTGAACCTTGTACAGAACAACACTGTTAAACTCTGCACACCAGGAATCCCATTGCCGTCAAACGCTGCAGAGTTTAAACACATTTATGAAAGGCCTATTGTGTTTGTTTGGTGGGATGTGCAATAGCTTTGACTGAATGAGCACTACAGTGTAACTGCTATACTGGGACAATCACTTGCAAGACAAATTGTATATTCCTAATTAAATAAAAAGCATCCCCTGGCTGATTAAAGACCAAACTTTTTGTATTCATGGTAAAGAGAAAAGTGGTGATAGTGGGGGGTTAAACTTCAATATATTGCGTTTGCCTGTAAATTCTACAACAAATAAATCTGTATTTTTACTGCCACATTCCATAAAGAAAAAGATGATGTTTGAATTTTTGGAAACCCATTTTATCTTTTTCTTCACATGCTGTATTCCTGCCCCTCTGTTTATCTGTGTCAGGGTAATAAAGGAGGAGTGACTGTGCGTTTTTCCTTCTATGGCCACATGGTGTGCTTCCTCAATTGCCACCTAGCAGCTCACGTGAACTACACTCTGCAGCGCGTGGATGAGATTGAGTACATCCTGGAGACACAAGAGTTGGACATCGATGACACCCCACATGTCCGGGATCACAAGTTAGTGCACAAACACACACACACACACACACACACACACACACACGCACACACACACACACACACACACACACACACACACACACACACACACACTGTAAAATAAATATGCACTCTGGGTTGAGGAATAGAGAATAACGTGAGGCTCCATCGCACTCACACAGGTTGGCATTCTGGTTTGGTGACCTGAACTTCCGCATTGCAGACCACGGCTTGCACTTCCTGCGCTCGTCCATCAACAAGGAGCGCCTTAATTTGCTGTGGGACAAAGACCAGGTGACGTGGGGGAAAAATTACACACATGCACGCATACACACAACATCACACATTTACTAATTCATTTCATGTTCCTGTAGCTCACCATGATGAAGAAGAAGGAACCTTTCCTGCAGGAATTTGAAGAAGGGCCATTAAATTTTAAACCCACCTACAAATTTGCCCGTAACTCTGAAACCTATGATACCAGGTAACTCATGCTGCAAACAATTATATTACACACAAATACTCAACAGGTTCTTCAGCTTTCATCTGTGTTTCAATTTACTTTTTGCACAGCCCCCCGAAGACTTGGCTGGGTTTTAAGTAAGATGCAATCTATGTTTTTGTATTGCATGCCCCATAGTCCCTCATTTCTTAGACACTGCACCTTCTGTCCTTTTTCCTGAAGCTTTTGCCACCATGTCTCTTAGTTGTAATGACACATAACCCCAGAGACGTGCTAAAGAGGAACTGAAAGCAGTAAACCCTGGTGTTTAGATTATAGTGGAAGCATCCCTGACACCAGCACCACGTACGTGTCTCTCTCAGAAAGAGCAATGTTGCGCTGCCGCTAACCATTTACAGAGCAAAGCCCCTGCAGTGTAGAAACACCACCCTCTTCTTCCTCCTCACCTCCATCACCTGGGGGCTGCTCTCTGTATGATTGGGGGCGGTACAGGGAGATCAACCCGCCAAGGTGGGTGTCTCCATAGATATCTTAAGGAATATGAGCGGACACAATAGAATAGGCAGCTTTAAGGTTTAATAAAATCACTAAATAACTGGAGACACTGATGTGAATGACCACACATAAATGAGGTTTAGTAAACATAATGAAATGGATGAATTTCCGGGGTGTTCTGCAAATTCTTTATAGTTGAGAAAACTCTCTGCACCCAGCATTGTATTGTTCTGTGTGTACTTGCATTATGTATGTGTTGCTTTTTATAGTGAATGCACATACATACATAATACTAATACCATGTGAAATGGTATTGTCCATAGCATGCTACACTGTAGGTACACCTCTGCATTATATGTGTGTGGTGTGTGTTTATTCACATAGTAGTATTGTTTCCGATATTTTTGTATAAGAATAAGAATTGCAACTTAAGTTGACATATATTGACACAACTGGAAATGTTACATGTCTGGTAAGAATTCAACTCAATCTAAAAATTGTGAAACTGTGTGGTCAACACCTGCCTTTGCTCTGCTCAGTGGCAAGAAAAGGAAACCGGCCTGGACGGATCGAATTCTATGGCGCATCAAACCCAAAGTCCTGCCTTCAGAAGATGATGATGAGAAGGCATCAACTTCTACTTATGATGAGCTCGATGAGTATCCACTCCTGGTCACTCAGAACAAGTACACCAGTGACATGAGCTACGGAGTCAGTGACCACAAGCCTGTCATTGCAATATTCAGTCTGGAGGTGAGAACAGGCTCACTGTAAGAACCTGGGACTGCTAATCAATACGTTTTTCCTTCTAAAACAACCACAAAATGTTTTTTTCTGCATTATCAAAGCGTCTTCTATTTCCTTTTACACAGCTGAGGAAGTGCTTTGCCACGCCACTGGTGCACATATCTCCTCTGGGTGAATGGAGCGCTGACCAAGATGCACTTCTTAACTACACCATCCAGGAGGACTTCATGTCCTCCACATGGGACTGGATCGGCTTGTACAAGGTACATGGAGAGATATAGAGGGGAAAACATATACACGCACAGCATATACTGTATCCATATTTAAAACAGGAAAGATTTGAACTCTTGGGTTTATTCTCCTGCAGGTGGGATTCAAGAGTGTGTTCGATTATGAAACCTTTGTTTGGGTTAGAGAGAAGGAGTTGCCGGAGACAAAAGAAGTCATACAGGTAAGAATTGCAAGTTCTATCATGTTTGAACAAATACTAAATTAATGTGTGCTTCATTAATATGTGTGTGTGTGTGTGTGTGTGTGTGTGTGTGTGTGTGTGTGTGTGTGTGTGTGTGTGTGTGTGTGTGTGTTTTGGTTGCAGATATCTGTGAATAAGGACAAGGTACCTCTGCTGTTTGGACATTATGTTTTGGGTTACTACAGTACAAACCTGGAAAGCATCGTTGGCCTCAGTGCTGACTTCCAGGTAAGTGTAGCCCTATCACATCTGTAGCTATACTTTATTATATGTATATCATTTTCAGTTTTTTACTCAAAACAGGATTGTGTCATGTATGCCCTTAGACACTTTAGTCTGTGCTCATTAACATCCACTGTTGTAGGCACTGCCAGAATTAAAAGAAAGGGTTTGAATGACACTGACATCCTTGATGGCAAAAAGTACAAAGCCCTGTTTTTCTGAGTAATTGTTAAAAACAAATGCAACTAAAGAATCAAAATGTCATCCTAATTGTTTCATGCATGTGAACAATTAGTAACACCTTTCAGTATATTGCACATTTCAGACTAAATCCACATAAACAGAACATTAGACATGTAGAATTTATGGCTGAGATGTAATGTTGAATTCCAGTGGATTGTACATATAGTTGTCGTGGCAGTGGCCTACTTAGTTTCGATCTCATCTTTGTTTTGATCTTGCAGATCCTGGAGTCAAAGCGTGCCGCCATGGAAGGTCTCGTTCCTGAGAACATCAATGGTCTCAACAAATGAGAAGAATTTCACCACAATGCCACGTTTTATTCCTCACCTCTGGAAATCTACTGCTGATTCAGTCATCCAAAAATTGCCACCACACTGTCACATTGTATGGAAACTTTAATTTGTTGTTTCCAACTTTGCCTTGACTTAATTTTAGTCAGATTCACTCTTGAAGGAACAGTTTCTTTACAAAAAATGTTAACAGCTGTAATAAATGGCCTTGAAGCTTATCCACAGGCCTTTTGTGCCCATCAGAGAAAAAAAAAACAAGTTATAAGTCAAGTTTTGTTTGTGAAAGTAGTGGTCATACAATGCAAGCCAATGCCATCCATGGTCAAATTGTATTTGAAAATACATTTTTATGTTTTGGTTTGGTCTACATTAGTGCCAATGCAAAAGATTGTACAATACTTTGTGCTGAAAAATCTGCCTCTCATAGGAACTGTTGTGTAGAAGCTTCTGTTGTGCAGGCTGTTTCGTCATATCTGCCGTCCTGATACTGAAGGATGCATCTGGTAATTGAGTTTTTTTTAAATGCTATGGATTATTGAACCCAATTGTTTTAAGCTGAAATGAGAAAGATGGGAGACATATTCAAGATAGAAATCCTTTAAGAACTTTTGAAATGGACTTTTACACTGAGGTGTTTGAGTTTTACATTGCTTTATGACAAATATGTGGCATTTACATGAGATCAAACAGGCTAAGTCTAATGAGTACCATGACAGACTCTAAGACTCTAACACAATTATATTATTAATAAATACATGTTTTATCTTGTTCTGAACTTCTTAACTCTAGTTTCTCACAATAGCGCAATACAGGGTGCTTTTCTATCCCAATGCAAATATTATGATTGTTGACAAAGAATAAAAAGTTAAAATGTCTGTGCACACGTGTGTGTGTGTGTGTTTTATAATGAAATTGTGTCATTGAATACAATAATAAGCATGTGCAGTATGTGTGTGTATTGGGATGTGTTTCATTGTTGTAATAACATCCAGTACAGCATATGAAATACAGGTTGTCGATTAGGAAAGTTCTGGGGGGGGTAAAAGCCTTTCAAGTTCATATACAGTATATATGAAGTTATATATATATATATATATATATGTTATGTTTTTTAATACATTTATTTAGAAACCGTTATTATTATTATTATTATTATTATTATTATTATTATTGATTGGAAGGTAAAGTGTTTATTTATTTTTATTTTTATTTTTTTATTCTAATTTTATTGAACAATATGGACATACAGTAGAAAGGAACATCTTCTGTACATATCAAAAGTCTATGTTCTAAAAGAGCCAGGGTGTTACTAAAGAAAAAACAAAACAAAACAAAAAAAACACTTCATACAAATATTTTGTAAAGCTTACAGAGGTCATATGATCTAACAGCTTTCTTGATTGTACAGGTGGAAATGGAAGCAATGTATTGTTTAAGATTAGGTAAAGTGTTTATTTTGACGTATCCCACAAAGTGAGAAGCCCCTGACATTTACAGAAATGTTATAAAGTGAAGATGACTACGGCAAACCAACAGAGTAAACAACTGTCTACTGTTCTTCTCCAGATTACACTCCCATAATACCTTGCGTGAGTCCGTTCAATGACTGTGGTTTTTGTAGAATCTCTCCTGTGAAGGCTCTTCTATGTTATACACGTGGGGAGTTTGAACACATCGCTACGTCGCTAAAGGTAAGGTTTTAGCATATGTACGTGCCAATACAATGTCATTTAAAACTAGAAAAGGTTGCGTGAACAAACGGCGCTTATATTACTCTACTGTGATTCCCGCTAAAGGGAATTAGCTGTCCAAAATGTTAGCTAACAGCAGGTTAGCGGAGTTAGCTTAACTTACAGGTTGACACCAAAGGCTATGGTCAACGTTGGCTAGCTTAAAGTAAACCACTAAAGAAATAGTTCAGTTCAGCCAGGTGATACAATTTGTTAAAAATCTTTATAATAACAACGTTAAACATGGTCATACAGTATGTAGCTTTTTGTCTTGTTTTCTAAGTTAGCGTTAGCTAATGTCAACCTTATTGGGTATTCCGCTAACGTTGCAATCTTGCCTAAATTGAGAAATGCCAACCCATCAAAATTCAGCGATATCTACTTTAATGCAAATATAACTTAGTTTTTTGGCGTTTTATAACGCAGCATCCGAGAGCCCCAAAACTTAGCTAGCTAATACAGGATCTATTCACCTGCACTATAAGGGACTGGATGTGTTCTTCTTTCAACAAAAATAACTTTTATTTTAAGGTTTTACAGCAGGTAACTCTGCTTCCGTTCAGATATATCCCTGACACTAAGAAACAACATTAACAGTTGCCTGTAGGCGTTATTTATTTACATTACTTAAAGTACATACGTGATTATACCTTTTTGTATTATGGTAAATATAACGTGTTGTTTTTTCAAGGTTAAGATCCAACTCCGAGGATGACGAGTGAGGACGTGGAGCGGCTGTTGATCCAGTTTCAGGATGAAGAAGGGGAGGTTTTGGGTTCACCTTTTGATGTGCCTTTAGACATCACCCCAGACAAACTGCAGCTGGTCTGCAATGCACTGCTACAGAAGGTAACCAGCTGCCATTAAATACTGTAACATAGATGTAGAATGTAAGTTGTGATGGCTGCATATGAAAGCATTCCCTATTATATGTTTAGCTATGCGTTTGACCAAATCTGCAATATGACTCAAATCTGAAATTTTAAATTCAGTGAATATCTTTTGTTTTTTTGCTGTCATCTATTGTAGGAGGAGCCAGTGCCACTGGCATTTTTTGTGCGCGGAGAGGCTGAGGTGGTGTCCAGTCTGAGATTGTGTGTGCAGGCTCTTGGGGTTGATACAGAGCAAGTTCTGCCAGTGGTGTACCAGCCCCAGGCTGTGTTCAGGGTTCGAGCCGTGGCCCGTTGTACCAGCACACTACAGGGACACACAGAAGCCGTCATCTCGACCGCTTTCAGCCCCACCGGCAAGTAAGTAACTCTTATGCAGAATAAACAGCCGCCTGTTTGTCACAATGTTTTGTACTTTGATTTGTCTAGGAACAGCTAGAGGGTGTGAAACTATAAATTATGTTTCATAGAATCACCCATGAGCAGATTTAGACTAGATTAACATTAAATTGTCATGCTTGTCTCAGATACCTTGCGAGCGGTTCAGGTGATACCACAGTGCGGTTTTGGGACTTGATGACAGAGACGCCCCACCACACTGCCAAAGGTATGAAACCACTTCTACATGAAAGCATGATCTGCTGTGCATCAAGATACAAATGGTTGATATTTAATGGGTATAGATACAATTGAGCTGGATTTTGCTTTATTGAAGGACACACACATTGGGTACTGAACATCGCCTGGTCACCGGATGGCAAGAAGCTGGCTTCAGGGTGCAAGAACAGTCAGGTGAACTTCCAACACAAGTATATTATTAGGATGTATCCCATTAGTGTTGTGTATTTATCTTGTTGTGGTGCTGTATATGTAGATCTGTTTGTGGGATCCGGTGACGGGGACACAGTTGGGAAAGACTTTGACTGGACACACCAAGTGGATCACTTGGCTCAGCTGGGAACCTCTCCATCTGTGAGCACTAAATTCATCACTTGTTTATTTTTTTATTACTGTCTATGCTAGTGCTGATCCAGGCCAATTCAGATGCAGCTTCTGCACTGAGACATTTCCATCCATCCATCCATCTTCATCCGCTTATCCGGTATCGGGTCGCGGGGGCAGCAGCTCCAGTAGGGGACTCCAAACTTCCCCTATCTAAACTGATACATTTTACCTGTTCAATTTTAGAATTACAACTAAAAGGCTTTTTCACAGTGAACATTTTGACATGTTACATTAGGAAAAACACAGGTGTCCAAATCATGAAATGGCTGAATTCCATTCAGCTGCTTCAGTTTTGGGGTCCATCCTTGCGCGTGCTGGCTCACTGTCACACTGTCAGGACACCTGAATAGAAAGGAGTCATTGTTAATGCTATTGGCAACACCTGTGCACACAATCAAGTCAATGCAGATCTTCCATCTTTTCCTCTTAGCGCAAAATGGTACAGTAAACTAAAACATTTTTATATAGGTAGGCAAAGTAAACTGGAACTTCTGAGTTCTGTTCTCGTAAGAAAATGTCATTAAAAATACTTTGACATTTTCCATGATTTTAATAAAAGTGTTCAATAAGTAGTTGTCGTTTTTTCAAGAATTCTGTTCTGATTTACAGTTTGCCTGATCTGCCTCTTACTCTCCCCTTCAGGAACCCAGAGTGTCGGTACTTAGCCAGTAGCTCAAAGGACGGCTCAATACGTGTCTGGGACACTCTGTTGGGGCGCTGTGAGAAGATCCTGACTGGACACACTCAGTCAGTCACCTGTGTGAAGTGGGGCGGAGATGGACTTCTTTACACATCCTCCCAGGACAGAACAATCAAAGTCTGGAGAGCCAAAGATGTAAGTGTGTGTGAGAGAGAGACATTTCTTTAAATGTTAATTGTCACAGATTAAATGAGAAGGAGGAGACCTCTGTGTGTCAAAGCAAGACTTAATGTGTATTGACTTCTATTTGTGGGTATAGGGTGTCCAGTGCAGGACTCTGCATGGTCACGCCCACTGGGTGAACACCCTGGCTCTCAGCACAGACTACGTCCTGCGCACTGGAGCTTTTGAACCTGCAACTGCCACGGTCAACCCCCAGGACCTCACTGGATCATGTAACTTTCTTTAAGGAAACAGTGCTACTATGAAGATTTGCTAGTCTTTGAAAAAGAGGCTTTCTGGATGTTTTCATGTAACAACCATTTCTTTCTTTTCCCCAGTGGAGGAGCTGAAGGAGAAAGCTTTGCAGAGATATAATAAAGTTAGAGTAAGTACAGTTTGTTTGTTGTATTAGTGTGTTATATTCGGTATGTCCCTTGTATCAGTACCTTAACTCCTGTTGTCGCGCTGCAGGGTTCAGCTCCAGAGCGCTTGGTGTCTGGATCTGATGATTTCACCTTGTTCATGTGGAACCCTGCAGAAGACAAGAAGCCTCTGGCCAGGATGACTGGCCACAGCGCTCTGGTCAACGAAGTGCTCTTCTCCCCAGACGCCAGGCTCCTCGCCTCTGCTTCATTCGACAAGTCCATTAAAATTTGGGACGGACGCACAGGAAAGTAAGAAAACCTCTTATCATGAACGAATCCATGTGTAATACTGTTGTTGTCCAGGTGACTGTGCTGTAGGCAAACAATTTGTGTGTTTGGCACTGAGTAATTATGTCTCTGCCTGCTTGTCCACTTTTCCAAAGGTACGTAACTTCCCTGCGGGGCCATGTGGCCTCCGTGTATCAAGTGGCGTGGTCAGCGGACAGCAG
This sequence comes from Etheostoma cragini, assembly GCF_013103735.1. NCBI lineage: Eukaryota > Metazoa > Chordata > Actinopteri > Perciformes > Percidae > Etheostoma > Etheostoma cragini. Next base: position 13,206,141 of record NC_048419.1, on the reverse strand, counting down.
GCTGCTGGTCAGTGGCAGCAGTGACAGCACACTTAAAGTTTGGGACATCAAGACTGGGAAGCTGAACATGGACCTGCCTGGCCACGCTGATGAGGTGAGGGAGGGAAAAGTGCTGCTTCCTCATAGTTAAATACTGATTGTGTTTTTTGTTTTATTTTATTTAAAATGTCCGGGTTTTTTTGTGTGTAAAGGTTTATGCAGTGGACTGGAGTCCTGATGGACAAAGAGTGGCCAGTGGTGGGAAAGACAAATGTCTCAGAATGTGAGTGAAAACCAGAGAAGCAGTCTTTATCTTTGTGTCAGTTATTTAAAGTTAAATACCAATGATTTCTAACACTTCTGTGTTGTGATTCCAGATGGAGACGATAGCAACATCTCTGTTCACTTTCCTAACTTTGGCAGAGGATTTCACATCTTCTACTATTAAGACGCCTGACAGCTGGAGTAAAGGTGGCTACACTATACCTAATCCCCCATTTGGCTTCATTACACCATCAGTCAACCGTGGCATTGTGTCAAGGAGCTCTAAACCAGTCAAGATGTAAATGCCCTGTCCAGGTTTTGAAAACCATGTGGGAATATTAACGCTGTAAAGGTTTAGCAGGGTGGGAATGTAAAATGGGAGAGTTTATAATATTCAGGGCTTCCATCTATTGAGATCATTGCAAGGAGAAGCTACCCAGTTGTTTTGTACACAACAGTGGTGCTGACATGTTGTAAGGAACTTAACTCTTAAGTTTAAAACCTTATTTAAGGGCCACACCCATCTGCAGAAACCCTCAATTTTATGTATTTAAAAATAAATACATAACTTAAATACATAATGTAATGAAATGAGATGCATACATAGAGATTAAAAAGAGATTTGACTTTACTAGGTGAACATATATACTGCAGGTGACAGGTGGACCAGTGAGACAACAGGCGGGAGTGTTTTAATACCATCCTCTGTGATGTTAATGCCGACCACTCGCCCTGCATCTTCAGCCTTTTATCTCCTCTGTCCTGCGCTCAGCAAAGCCTCAGCCTGCTGATTTTTCTGACACTGCGGACAGGCAAAGTGGCACCAGCTCTTTACTTTCTGGTCCTCCATCCCACTGAGAAAAAAACCAGACTCACCATTACAGTTAGAATAACCATTTTTACTTTCTGTATTTAACCGGCTTTGTGAATATTTGATATAAATAAATGTTTACATCCCAACTTTAACCTTGTCAGATAAAACCTCATCACCTGCTTGACGTCACACGTCCCCAACGTTTTAAGACGCAGCTTTGAATTAAGGATTGGTTATAACCCCTTGAGCAAATGCCTGAGGTGGTCATCTAAAAGTGCCGGAGGGAACCATCATGTGATTTAATCTTACCCATTGTATTTAGAGCTATATAACATATCATGTAGTCCACTTCCAATTCATGTGATAAAATATTTCTATTAAGAAAATCAAAACCTATAAAAAATAAATAATGGTTAATTACTATGCAGATACATCATTTCATCTGCACACTCTTTTAGATCATTTGCCAAAGATCATTGAATAACTTTTGTGGTAGCGGTTTCATATATATTTGCAACCAGTACATACAGTACATAAAGATATTATAAGTCATAATTTAGTTTTCTCTGGCCACTTGGCCCATATTTACACATAAACCTCTGACTATGGTATCTAAATTACAAGCTATTTAAACACAACTCCAGAGTCACACCGAATGGGTTTATCAATCAGTTTACTGAATCCATGTTATGTCTAAATCATGTTTTCAGAGGTTGCCACATCTGATCATGTCAGTCATACATTTATTTTTGACGTCCTACCAACATATTCCACAAAATTCCCTCATTCTACGCAACAGGATGTTCTGAAAGTGAATGATCAAATCTGATACGCTGTACGATGAGGTACACGTGCTGTTGGCCTTTTTATGAAAAGCAGCAAAGCGTAAACACAAAGATTATGTACAGTACAAATGTGAAACAATAAAGATTAAACAATATTATGTTGCTCCTGGTTTAAAATGTTATACAGATTTGCTCCTAACGGGGAGACTACATTGGATTTTCTACTGAAGTAGTTTGGCAAAGAGGAGTAAAAGGCTTGTGTGTTGCAACTAGGTCCATCAAAACCAAGCCTTGGTTAAAAACCACTCACTTATTTTATCGAGCCTCCGATTCATCTACCTTCCCCTGGTCGCTCAACACATGTAAACACTTTATTAGACAAGAGTAAGTGCATTCAAAGATTTCTATTTTCATTGGTTAGTTTACGAAAGGCATGTGAAGCAGGTTAGCTTGAGGTTAACAAAGAATATCAAAGTGACATAATATCTGACTAGAGTGCAGTCTATTGGATGAATAACTTAATAAGCACAAGAAAACACTCAAGGGTCCAGCGCACTGAAGTCATATGGCTTACATAGTCGGGCATGTTGTCATCTCATCTTGAGTAGAAGTGAATTTACTTATGTTTCAGAACCTGCTTGGAAATAGCAGTCTGACTCAGGAAACTGAACAAAGTATCATTGGTCAAATATTTCAAAAGAGAGCCTTCACATGCAGCTGTAGTGAACGCAACCACCTACCGAACTTCTCAGTAACCTGTTTGATGTTTAAAAATGTAAAAACTCACTAGCTTGTATTAATGGCTTTCATCTCCTCTTAAGACTGCATGTGAACATAGTGCTACATATGGATTTGTTTCCTACAGTGTGTTTTTCAGGACTACTTGGATCAGGTTGTAACACTGCAAGAGAGTGACTGACTCCAGACTAGTTTGTGTAGCCTTGACAAGCCTGCGAGTCCTGTTATTAGTCAGCGAGTAACAGGACAGGTGCCACATCACGGTCCATGCAGCTACACGCAGCAGCACGCCGTGAAATGCACAATGAACAGAATTGAAAGTTCATCCTCAAGACACACCGAGGAAATACCGCAAATGTTGTAGTGAGCAAACACTAAAAGCACAGTCAGGTAAGCAATTACAACACAAAAGTGTAAAAGTACAGCAGAGACATTTTAAAGTACTGCAGTGAGTTTGTTTCTGTCCAGTAGCATCTCGGTTCTTCGCTAAGTTTAGTAAATAGAGAATCAAAAGACACGTTTATGGTTTCAGTACAAAGTGTTCACTCTACAACTCTGTACCATAACAATCATTTAAAGCTAAAAGATTAGACATACGTTATGTCACTTTCTTAACCTCAAGTTTGTTAGTTTTTTCCTCCTCCCTCTAATGTGAGCCTTTGGTAATATTAATAACAATATGCATGTTTCTTCTCTAAATCTACTTTCTGGTAGTAAGACTCAAACATTTGACTCTGGCTTTTCCTGTTATCCAAAATAAAATGATCCCTCTTGATTCCTAAGTGACCATGAAAGAGAAAGCGGGGAAATGCAAAACTGAGCGCCTCTCCCTTTCTTTTACCACCATTTTTAAGGATACGTCCTGCATTTTCTTTTTATGTAACAGAGTGGAAGATGGTAATGATGGAGTGCCATCTGCCCGGGGCACTGCAGAGCTAGTATGAACTAGAATAGAGGTGTTCAGTTGTGCGTAGGATGAAGCACTGGTCTGTGCTTCCCTCTGGACCTCTGTCTCCGTCTGGCCGGTCTACTGGGTCTTCCACACGTTGTTGAGTAGTTTGACCACCTCTTCATAGATGACAAAGACAATGGCCACGTCCAAGCAGACGCGGCCAAGCCTGGGAACTGTTCCTTTGTAGAACCTGCGGACAAGATGAGGTTAGACGGTTTGTCTACGATAGTGATACCTAAGTAGGGCTCAACGATTTGGGGAAACAATCTAATTGCGATTTTTCTGCCAGATACTACGATTATGACTCAATTTGCGATTCTTTTTTAAGTTTAGCTAAAGTCGATTCACTGTGTAACAGATGAAACATCATAATAAAACACCATCTAAACTGCTCCGTATTCTTATGCAAGGATAAGAACTTATGGCGTTTGTTCAATTAATGGAACCTGCTTGACTCTGCTGCGGAGCCCCGTCCTCATTTTTTTTAGTTTTTTTTTTCATTGCAGATTAGTACTGCCTCGTGCCTGTGGCTGGTTGTCACAGCAGGAAACTGCCGTGACCTAACGCAACACACAGAGAACGTCGAAGATGTGTTGCTTTTGATTCTCGGCATGTGTCTGTTGCCAGAAGACAAATTTGTTTCAAAAGAAGCTGGAGGCAGCAAATAAAAAATGCTGGCTAAACTATTTAAACACGGTGGGTTTGCGCCGGACACCCCCACTCCGTTGCTAGCAATGACGACGCAGTGATTAGTGACGATTCTCTGCAGATTTTTACGCCACCTTTAGATATCGCTTCAGGTCGCTTGGAACCTCGATAGAGGTGGTACTTAAAAAAAGTATGTTTTAGCAGGTTACTTCTAAGACTTTCTTTCGTAATGGAAAACCAAAAAGGCAACTTGAGTAGGTACCATGCAGTGGAAAAACTGCCAGCAATAAGTTTTATTTTTATTTTTTCATAGTAATCATGAGACATGAATCTGCAATATGCAATATTATTTTTAGCATTTAGCTTATGAAAAAAACAAATTGGAATTAAAAATGTTAAACCAAATTTTACACTAGTTTTTCAACTAAATATTTAATTAATTGCGGTCTTTGCAATTAGCTAATCACATCCTTTCACATTTGAATTTGAAACCATTGTTCAGCCCTAAACCTAACAGCACACCGCATGCCCCAGGAGCAGGATCCCTGTTACTCACGCCTGTGGTCCCTCATGCTTCAGGATCTGGAAGGCACAGTCCACTGTGTTTTTGTAGCGGTGGGCGTCCAAACCCTACAAAAAACACAGTTTTAACAATGGCAGTCCTGATGACGGTAATGAAACCACCACATGGTTTGTTTCCTACCTGCATCCTGGTCTTTACCACATCCAGAGGTGTATTTCCAAAAACACTTGCTGCTCCCGCCGTCGCTCCAAACATCGCCGTGACAATTGGGTGCATGTCTCGTCCTGGGTCGTCACCTAAGAGGCCAAATCCAAAAAGTTGAATTCATGGAGAATGGAGGAAAATTGGACGAGGATCCATCCATTGGACAGGGACATTTGATTTAGTTTTGCAGTCAGCAGTCTTACCTTTGTACCAATTGCGCAGTGCGTTCATCACATAGAATCGGATAGCCTGATTGGTTCCTTGTTTGAGCACAGTTGCTGTCAGACCTTGATACGTCCCCCTCACACCTAAATGAGTCAAAGCGATTAACTTCACATAATTACTGGTAGATACAGACTCTGTTATCAAACACAATGGAGCAAAGCCAACGTGACAGCACAACAAAAGATGTAACAAATATTCCTGCGCTCTTACCCTGTTCTCTGATAATCTCACTGACTCCGTGAAAGAAACCTCTGAAGCGAGGCCTGAGCGAACACTGGTCATGGATCAACTTCACCTGGAGGGTGAGGGAAGAACCACCTCATCAGTCCATTGTTTATTCAGATCATTGTTGATAAAAGTGCCCTACAGTCAAAGAACTGTGTAACAGCATCCAACTCCACCAACCTTGAGTGTCTCCATGGGGCAGACGACCATAATGGCCTCCGCTATACCTGCTCCTAAACCACACAGGAGGCTCCGCGTGTTGTCTAGCCGACCTGTGGCGTCTCGCATTGGGTTGCTGAGAATCTCAAACGTGCCAAACCTGTAGAAGATGGGAAGGTGAAACATTTGAGAATAACAAGGGTCAAAGTGAACAACAATAGAGGAACATTTATGTGATGGACTAGCCCTTAATTAATTTGTTCATTGACCAAGTTGAAAAATTTCTGACTCCACAAACAACTGACTCAATGGTAGTATCAGTATACAAACTCCAGTAATTTTGTAAGTAGCATAATTGATTAATTGGTTAGTTGATTGACGTTCAGGGCTCCAGTTTGCGACCAAATGGTCGCATTTTGAAACCAAAATTTGAGAGTGTGCGACTGAATATTACATCCAGTCGCATGTGCAAACAGTACATTTTTTTTACACGTTAAACATAGAAGGGGCGCGTTAATGAATCCAGAATCTGTGGCAGGCCAATGAGTGCGAGAAGGTTAGGGAATGGCCACTGTAAGTGGTTAATGTGTGGAGGGGGAGGATCCTAGAGATAATCGATCATGCGCCAACGTCTGAGAAGGAGTTAGGTATCACGACCTGCTACGTGCGCCTGAACAATGAGCGAGCAAACTATTGACTCGTTCTTCCGACCTGCGACTAGTGCACTAGTGCCAGAGTCTACAGAGTCAGATTTGTGTCAAAAAAGGCCCAAACCCACAATTTTTGGAAGACTGGCTGCGAGAATTCAGCTGGTTGAGGTACTTTAAGGAGACTCCATGAACTGCAAATGTTGCAGCCACTTACCCCAGAACTGCAGGGAACACAAAGTTTGGCAACTGTGCAGGCACTTGGTGGTTTAAACACAATCTAAGCCTCAAGCATAGAGCATGCTCTAAGTAAACAAGTGTTGTTTAATCTAAGTGTACGGTATATTATATTTATGATATGGTGTATATATTAACATTTGTACTGTCATGACAGCGATGGTGCTGTGGGTTTACCTTCTATGTTGCATCTTCCAAAGTGCACACTAAAATGTGACACTTAATTTGAAACAGCACATTTTAATTTCTGTATCTATTATCAAAGTATTCATCTGTATTACAGTGGAAAATAGTAGAAAAGTAAATGTTTTGGTTAGCATGTTTTTCACGGTGTATGCCCCTAAGTTTTTTAGTTGGGGGACACTGTGCTTCTAGTGAAAAAAGTTAGTCTGGAGCCCTGACGTTTGATTTTTTTTTCAAGCAAAAATAGCAAACATTTGATGGTTTCATTTTCTCAAATGTGAGAATTATCTGTCAAGACATATGATGAGATTAATAAAATGGATAATAAAATATGAATTAGTTGCAGCCCGACAAATTTGGCCACCTTTTAACATAAGTACAAAGACATGCTGAGTCACTGCTTCTACATCAGTAGACTGTTGAGATGAGTTTACAACCCTGCCAGTCTGTAATGCTATAAAGCAAAAAGATGCTTGAGACAAAATGCAGCTCCATCTAGTTCATCAAGCTTATAGGTATTGACATTCAATCTGTGAACTAAAAACAACTATATATTATGTGTGCATCTTCACCTCACTGCAGATTTGGGTATTGATCCATAGAGCAGGGAGCTGAGACCTCGATACAGCCCTCTGAGCCCGTGATCTTGCACAGTCAACTTCACACAGTCGCCTGCACACACACACACACACACATATAGCATCCAGGAGTGAGTAACCCAGCAGAAGTTTAGCACACAAACCTGCAGTCAGGCAGCAGTCATACATGTCCCAGTGACCTACCAATCCCTCTGTATCGCGGTGGATTGGCTCTCTCATCCAGCTGCAGCTGGGTCTTGACATACTCTGTGGGGAAGGTGATACAGATCTCTATTCCACCTGCAATGCCACCTGAGTGAGAAAGGAGAGAAACAGGATTTGTTGACTCTCAGGGCAGAATTGTTCTTGAATAGTCTGGGAGCAGGAGGACACATTAGCGTTTCTATTTTCGTATTAAAAACACGGGATGGATTAATTGCAGAGTGGTGTTAATGCTAATACATCATTCCTGTCTTAGTGTTTTAATTAAATGCTAATGTGGTGTGACTACACAGGAGGGCCTGCATTGAGCTGGAAAGAATAGCTGAGGGCTACTTAATGTAGATTTGCTTTTATTCAATATGCAGCATAAACCTTTTAATCATCTTTTGATATATTTATAGATGAATGCAAAGGAATCAAATTTGAGCATTTAAATAAACACACAACAAGCACATGCGACTACTAAAGCATGCTGGCTGAGTGCGTTTTGACCCACTTCTGCATGGTTAGCGTTAACTGGCGACAGACTGAGATTAGACTTAGCTGTAAAGCAATAGGGGACTATGAGGGGGTGAAATCTGCCTGCTGAATGATAGATTGCGTTGCAAAATCAACCTGCAAGGATGGCCTTTCCGGGATGCGTGATTTTCCTCCCCCCGACTGCAGCAGCCGCGAGGTTCCTCCTCGCCGCGTACGGCGGCTGGTGGCCCGGCCAAAAGCCCAGCCCCGCCGCGGCGGCCAGACGCTGAGATGGAGGCTGCTGATGTGGAGTTGAGCTCCGGCATCCTCTCCTCACACTGCAGCTAGCGCACGGTCCCTCGCACACTGAAAACGGCTTCACTAGGGACGACATGATGGTCGCTGGGGCTGGTTTTAGTGGCGATGGTCGCTCTCGGGCAGTATGTCAGAGAGCAACACAGGATGGTGCTTCAGCGGCCGTGTGGCGGTGAGGGAGCATCAATATTCAAATAGCGGTCGGGTGATGGGGAAGGCCATTGGCTGCACAATTTCTTTATTCAGTCACATGACTTTGCCTGACTTTTGGCGACCAATAACCGTAGAGGTTGCTGTTTTGTTGACGTGCCGAGGCAAATTTCTAGTCTGGCTTTGTCAAATGCAATGATTATCCACAATTGTTACCACCATTAACCAGGATCAATTTTGCTTAAATGAAATACTAAAAGTATACCTTTTATTTTATCTTTTCCTTCTATGATCTAATAAAGGTTTACATTTCTCTATAAAGAATGTCTAACTCACATACAAGATAGATAGGAAACTCCCAATAATAATTAATCCCAATAGGACAAGCAAATAACAAGATACTCAAGGAGGATGGTATTAAAATACTACAAAAGCCACAAATAATATAATAATTAAAACCAAAAAATAGTAAATTGATTTACCTAAAACTACGACCATATGCCAAATTTATTCATCTACCCTCTGTGTGTGTGTGTACACATGTTGGTACATTGCTGCAGCCTCTTAATCCTTGTTCCCTTAAATAGTTCTCTTGCCATGCCAGAGCACAGACACACAATGCCCCCCCCCCCCCCCCCCCCCCCCCCCCCCCCCCCATCACCCTTTACAATGAAACTAGGTCAGTGTTTCCAACCAAAACCGCCACCCCCCTGAGAAAAACAGAGAGCCAGTCAGTGGCAAACTCCAAGCTACAATAAATTATTATTCCTCATTTTGGGGAATTAATTTGAAAAACAAATGAATTTAATGCTTCATTCATTTTATTTTCTTAGTGACAACATGTCTACAAGCACCTGTGCATGGGTGATCATACAAAGGGGTAGACTTTAGCGAAAAAGTCCAGTTCAGGAGGGAGATGCAAGTATGAAGACAATAATTCTTTCAGCTGGTCTTCCTGCTCTTTAGTTTCTTCATTTATAGAGTAGACTCTCACCTTAAAGACATAATGACAAATAAGAGCGTTAGTCTCATCTCGGTATACGTCCAGATTGGAGCAGTATTTTTTAGTATCTTTCCCTCACTCTGATCTGGTTGAGTGAGCTCTTTTTTGTCAGTCTGAAGTGTAGCAGCCTCTGCACAGTGCTGATTTCCAAGAAAGCCCAGATTCTCAGCTGCTCCAGGTGCTCACACACCTTAACCAACTCCAACAGCTCCTCATCCAGGGATTCGTTGCAGTTGCTCAGGTCCAGGCACAGATTCTACAGACAGACGAAATAATGGTTATGTCCCACATTTCCACTTCCCCAAACCCCTTCATTGCCATTCTCTAACTATCCCTTCTTTCAGTTTTACACCATCTCTCTACACTTTGCGCTCTGTAATGCTGCCAGCTCAGACCACTGACCTGCAGACTGTGCCTGTACCGAGGCAGCATGCAACAGAGGAGCGGCAGGGTGCTCCAGTTTTGATCGGGGGAGTAGAAAGCTGTCATGGAGTATTCTGTCAAGGGAATCTCAGGCAGCAGTATCCCCGCGAGCTTGTTAGTGTCAATGATTTGGTCCACTGTAAGCTTGACTTTCAGGCCCGGGCAGCTTGATGCCAAAGTTGCCCATGAGCAACCACAGACCACCTTAACAGAGGGAAAAAAATAAACAAAGGAGGGGAGATTAGTTTTCCCCAGTAGTATTTCATTTTTTCTTCTTTTTTTCTCACACCCAGGACTTCTAATCTCACAGCACCTACACTATTAAATTGCCAAGAGGAACATTTCACTTGTGTGTGTCCCTATACTCAGCTCTCCAAAGTTGACATATATGATTTTTCAATAATAGCTTTTGGTGTCATCACACTTTGGCCATCTACAATTTTAGTTAGGTATAGTCCACTGGACCAGTGGCTGCTATTTCTCACTTGGCTAATAAGCAAGCAGTGTGATCTATACATTTCTTGCTTACCTGTTCATGGGGCTCATTTAAAGTACAGTGCAGTGAAAATGTTTGCAAGTAGGTGACATCTCTCCACCCTCGCTTTCTGTGCTGTAACGCAATTAGCAGCTCATCAGACAAGCAGGAGTAACTCAGGCTAAGGTCGGTGAGGCCTTGCAAGTAGCGCAGAATGCGGGGCACTTCAGAATTGTGGTGGACTTGCAGTTCTCTTGAAAAGAATCCCTTCAAGTCCAAAGAAGAGCACCGAGGGAAGGATCCCCTCTGAGACTGTGCCAGGACAGAAAGCACCTCCAGACCCTATGGTCAAAGGATCAGGAATCAGAAACGGATCACATTTTTTAAATGCCCTCAGATGATGAGGTCTGACTTATTTCTTTGATTACCCCTGGCACTTTGGGGAAACCCCTGCTATAGTCATGTATCTGCTGAAATGTTATCTTTGAACTAGTGTTGTTGTCACCTGATTCATGGAGATTCGCATCCCGCTCAGACAAACAAAGGTGAGCCTTGAGGCCCCTCTGCGGAGGAAGAGAATCAGGCACTCTACTAAAGAGTTCCTGAGCTCTAAAGTCCAGGAGGGCTGGTCCAACCCCAGTCTCATGAGGTAGAGTGACTTCAGTGGTGCATTTACTCTGGGGAGACAAAATCATGATCAGGAAGATGTCAGTTACAGTCTGATAAATTGGGATTAATTGGTGTGTTTGAAGCAAAATTCTGTTTGGATGGGCCAGAAGGAATCACACTTCATTACCTAGTAAGCTCAGAAAATAGCCCCCTGATGGTTTGCTCCAGTCGCCGGGCTACTAAGGACCTGCGTGGAGGACACACACACACCTCCAGCTGCTCCAGGTAGACTCCCAAAGAGCGGACATAGTCCACAGCAGAGCTGGATTCAGACTGCCTGTATTTGGACAGCCGACCATTGAAGTGGAAGAAGCGGAAGCGCCAGAGAGAGGGAGAACGCATGACATTGTGCCAGTGGTGACAAACCAGGTCTGCATTTCTGCGATCGCGGTCAGTGAGAAACCTGTACACGTGCCGCAAGCACACATCAGGAAGTGACCCCCAACTGCTCACCCTCTCTGAGCTACACCCATGACCTGCAACACTGAGCTCTTGTCCCATCTCTTCTTTTCTGTCCTCTTCTCCACCAAGTCCCTCATTCAGAGGGCTGTCTTTTCTGTTTTGCCATGGGAAAAACTCTTCATCCATTTTTGTTTCTAGGATTTTGGCACACAATATTCTATAGTAGAAGCTAATCACTCTTTAGATTTAGGAAAAAGTCACAAAACTCAGAAATGTGTAAACTGGTACTCAGTAAGAAATGGGAGCCAGAGAGAATGCCTGATGCTACAAGCAGGGAATAGATTACTGTGGAAGAACATACTACAGAATGTTAGGTTTCTATTGTGACATCACAATAAATCAATTCTTAGTTCAGTTCTATTCAAACTACTTGGAACCTCAAGGGAAGTTCCAGTCAAGCTGGTTTGCAAACAGACATTAAAAAAAAAAAAAACACATCCCTTTGACTTGTTAGATTGGTTGACCACTTGGTTGACCACTGACACTAGGTGCAAAGTCATATAAGAGAGTGGATATTTACAGTATTTTTCACAAAAAAAAATAGGAAGCAAAAGCAGAGGTTACAAAAACACAGCCAAACCGTATGAGAAGCCAATGCTCGCTAACAACTACAGCTAGGCGATATGGAGAAAATGAAATATCCCAATTTCTTTGACCAAATACCTTCATATTGATATTGTGTTAATATTGTAGGGTTTACAATTTGTGTACACAAGATATGCAATCTATGAGATTTTTGAAAAATAGTCATCATTGCTGTGTGTGTGTGTGTGTGTGTGTGTGTGTGTGTGTGTGTGTGTGTGTGTGTGTGTGTGTGTGTGTGTGTGTGTGTGTGTGTGTTTGTGCGAGCGCCTGCGTATGCATGTTTCATTATGTTCCTCTCTCCTTCTGTTCTCAGTTTTTTGCAAAGAGAGGCATACATCAGATATCAGACTGATTTTGTCCACACACATTTTATCTGTAACACAATATTAAAAATATCACAGAAATTAAAGATGAACTCAAAATTAAATAAGGTTTCGACTTGGCTAAACTTAGGTGTAAACAGAGAGTTGTTTACAAGATGAGGCAAATATTGCACATAACCATTATTTTTTAGTATTTCCTGAGAGCATTTATACAGAGAGTAAACAACTTTGTTTTAAGTAAAAGCAACAATGTCTCTGATGATGACTCCATTTATTTCTTTGAGTCCCTCTGCTCTTCAAACAGGAGACACTTTGCCTGTGCAGAGATAAAGAAAACAGTCAGAGGCTCTCTGGTAAACACACATAAGCTGTGGTATGTTTGGTGGATGAGCGTCTCTATTTATGTCTTTGTGTTTACAAGTGTCTTTGCCAACCTCATGCCAGCGCAGTGTGTCAGGGGGCAGCCCCAGATGGCAATGTGGGCAGGTGTGTATCTGATCAGGCACTTCCTGGTTCCTTTGTCCCCAGCCGGGACCCTCACTGCCCCACAGGGGGTGGCGTGTGGAGTGGGAGGAACAAGCTACGCCGAAGTGAGGTCGAGGGTCTGTCTGAAAGCTCACTTTCTTTCCGCTAGAGGGCGACGGTGACAAAGGATCCGAGTCTTCCTGCAACACAGTGCAAAACAGGATTGCACAACATATTTTACAGGTCAGTTTTGTGGGGTGGATTTGAGTTTTCTTACATTATTATTATTAAGCAGCTTAATCAATAGAGGGTTGTTAAGCAAATTATTTGACTTTAGTGTAACGTAGAATGAAAAGCAATAACATGGAAAAATGCTCTTTGATACATAAATGTATGAACATAACATGTCAGCCACATACAGTATAGCATGTCTAAATATGATTCATTTAATCCATACAAACTTTATTTTGTACACTTTGTACGTTTGTTTTACATTTTTTTCTCCCTTTACTCTGTATTTTAGAACTTTTTTAAGCATTGTAATGCCAGTTGATACACATCCTATAAAATTATGACAACCCTTTTCCTTTGGTACTATGAATTAATATAATTAATAAGAATGTTTTAGTTTTTTTTACCACACAAAAGGTGGTAAAAAACAATTTCCTCTGATCTCAGAGAACAATGATTTATTTCCATAAAGAAGATATGGTTTCCCTGTAAGATCAGGCTGCTTTGTGTCCTTAAAATGGCAAATTTTCTCTGCACCAATGATTGCACAAAGAAGTTAAAGAGATTGGCCAGTCAGTTTGTTTTTGTGAAATGAAAGAAATTTGTTCACACAGCTATTTGAAAAAGGAAAAAAAGCTTTTGCACTTCTTAATGGTTGTGATCAGCCCTGTCCCACAGTGAAATAATGTGTTTAGTCAGAAATGTAAAACCTGTTCAGGAGTTTCAGGACGATACTCTGAGTCAAGAGATCTCAGGCAATACCAGCAGGGTTCAGATGGGCGATCTGTGAGAACACAAACACAAAGGTACTACAGCATGGTTCTGTTCTGTGTTTGTGTGTGTGTGTCCCTTTGTGCATACGTGTGTGCGCTTACTCTGTGTTCTGTTGGAGGGATGAGATGACACTGAAGGGGGGGTCAACTCTTCCTCTGTTGGCATGGGGGACAATGGGTGGCAGTCAGCATCGTCCTGTGTGTTTGTGGCTATGAGAGTCTCCTGCGGTAAGGTCTCTGCGTCACTGATACATAGATCCTCCCCCCCGACCTTCATCATTCACACCAACCAAGGGACAAACACTTTAAGTAAAGATGTATGTTGATTCCCCCTGGTTACCAATTCATTTGAGCTAAATTTACTCTGAGGGTGAATAATAATACATGTACACTACAGTAATTATCATGATCTGGTGTTGTGTGAATTTTGTCCTGTCAAATCAGACCTGACTGGGCTTTACTTCTCCATCACGGGCTGCACTCTCGGCCTGGTCGTCGTCCTCCGGTTCCTGGAAGTTTTGGGGCTCTCCGTTCTCCTCGCTGAAGCTCTGAGTTGGTGTGTCAACCTGGGTAGAAGTCGTCCCACTGAGGCTTGAGAGAGAAGCAGCAGAATTAAGAAACATGCCCTCCTAACCGTCTGACTAGAAGGTTATCAGCCAATCATTCTTCAGCTGATTACACTAGCGCAGCTTCTACTGTTACATTTAAGGCGAGCACCTGATTAGGCAAAACATTCACACTCTCCTTACTTCTGGGTGCTCTCTGCCTGTTCCTCCCTTTCTTCCTCCATCCCTGCTCATGTGTCTCCCTCCCAGGGTGCCTGATGTGTTATTTCCTCTTAATTCCACCGTTCTTTGACTTTTCCCTCTCTTCCACTGCTCTTGTTTGTCCTCCTGTCTGTCCACCTCTCTGCCGTCTCCCTCCCTCTCTGTATGTGAAACGGAAACTTCAGGCTTTTAATATTTGATGTGTCTGAATAGCTCACAAGCAGGTTTCTGTAAAGGGTAATCAGGTGAGTACTCTAATGTATCTGCTGTGTGTGGAGTCTGCTTTGACATAAGTAAGCCTGCTAATATACACTATATATATACTATATACACATTCCACAAATTGGAAACCTATAAAATGTCTGACAACTCGATACGGCATTGCATTCATACACCTAGAATATACAGATGTTGATAAAGAGAATTATTTTCAACAACTCAGTAAAATATACACACAAAAAAGACAAAAGAAAATATGTCAAATTTAGAATGAGTCAAACAATGACCACATAATTGTTGTCTTTCCATACCTTTTCTGTTTAGTGTGTTTGTTGGCTGGATTATTGTAATTCTTTATATATGGGTCTGCACCAGAAATCTTTAAATCGGCTCCAGCTAGTCCAAAACGCAGCTGCTCGCCTTTTAACTAAAACAAAAAAACGTGAACACATAACGCCAGTCCTGGCCTCCCTCCACTGGCTACCTGTCCGTTACAGGATAGATTTTAAGATTTTATTGCTTGTTTTTAAGGCCTTAAATGGTTTAGCGCCATCTTACCTGGCTGATCTTTTATGCCACCATTCTCCAATCAGAACGCTGAGGTTGTCAAATCAGCTTCTATTGGACGTCCCTAGATCAAGGTTAAAAAATAAGGGCGATAGAGCCTTTGCAGTGGGTGCCCCCACCTTATTGAACAACCTCCCCAGGCATATTAAAGCTGCACAGACTCTACAAACGTTTAAATCACTGCTTAAGACGCACCTGTTTGCTGCAGCTTTTAACCCTCGTTAACCTGGATTATGAAGTTTTAAAGTGTTGTTGTTTGTTTCCCCCAATATGTATTTTGGCTGGAGTGTTTTTTACTCTTGTTATTTATGTATTTCACATTGACCCTGTTCAGCACTTTGGTCAACTGCTGTTGTTTTTAAATGTGCTATAGAAATAAAATTGACATTGACATTGTTGTTTATGTTCTCGTTAATGGGTTTGGAGCTGAAACAGTGTAGTAATTTGTAAGTAAGTAGTAGTAAGTAATTGCCAACTATTTTGATTATTGATTTGTTTATGTGATTTCTTAGGCTAAATGTCTAACAGAAGTAAAAGTCATGTTTGGCATTACAGTGGCCTGTTATAAGTAGCATTTTAATGTTGTAGCTAGTGGAAGTGGAGTATTTTAACTATTTTTATTTACTGCATACACCAAAAACCATCAATTTATATAATATTTTGTGTTGTACCTTAATTTGCACTCAAGTATTTCACACTCTGTTATATTGGTACTTTTGACTTAAGTAAAGCATCTGCAATCACTGTAGGGAGCATTTACACCTTATAATAAACGGACAAAATAACTACAAGATAAAAATGTCACTTATTATCTTCATCAGCTCAGTATGTGTCATTCTGTCCATTGAGTTAATATGACTGCCATCTTGTGACTGCATTGTAAGTTATTTATTCCTCCAGCAGATGGAGGTAGAGTATTTGCTTTGCCGCTCTGAAACTGTTGGGGGGACAAACAAATCAAAGCCACCTTACTACCCCAGGGCCTTTCTCTTCTCTCATTTTCTCCATCTTTTGTCCATTTAGTCCATTTCATTAAGTCTCCTCTATAGTCCAGGAGATCCTCTTGCATGAGCACCTCTTTATGTAGCTCTGCATTCCTGCGTGTTAACTTCTTTATTCATTTACTCTTTAGAATCTTAACGTAAGCCTGTAAGATATGAGTGAATGCCATTTTCAAACACAATTATCAACTAAAATGTGACTTGGATTTTTATTTCAGGGTTTTAAAGAGCTTGTGTGTGTGTGTGTGTGTGTGTGTGTGTGTGTGTGTGTGTCCTCTAGACAATCACGTACCGTATGTGTTTATTATGTGCGTGTCTTCCTGTAAGTGCACAGCAGGTAAGGTGTAATTGGAATGTTTTTTCCTGTATATGTGTGTGTGTTTTTTGTGGGAGGAAAAAGACAGGAACATAAGTGGCGATGACTCACCAGTCTTTTGTGACAGTGGTGCAGAGAGAGTGCTTTTCACCCATTTCTCTCCCTTGGGGCTTGCATACAAAACAAGAAATGGAGAGAGGATAAAGAAGAAAAGGAGAGGAAGATTGGGTGTTAGGAAGCATTAAGGAGGAGTTGGAAGGCATGGGTAATTAAAGGAAAAAAGGAGAAGATGGGGAGAGATGAAAAGAGAGAGCAAAAGCACAAGGGTTGCAGAGATCATAAACAAATCATGTGGCTTCAAAGGAGAGGCCTTTGCAGCTCTACCTACCTCTGTTGTCCTAATGGCTGGGGAAAGTGTGGTTGATGAGGCATATTATGTGGCAAAAAAAATGATGTTCAACAATGGTTGTTTAACAGACAACACATTTAACAAACATGGGGGAGGAGAGAAGAGCCATGATGACATGGGTCAGATTATGGGAATGTTGTCATATCTTAAAGGTCCCCTGAAATGGGGCTTTTTGGATGCTTTTATGTAGGCCGTAGTGGTCCGCTAATACCTGTCTGAAGTCTCTTTCCAGAAATTCAGCCTTAGTGCAGAATTACAGCCACTAAAGCCAGACTAAAATTCACTGGGTCAGAAAAAAGCATCCTGGCACGCCTTGAAGGTCTATAACTGAAGTTATTTAATCCCTTCAAACAGTGCAACAAAGATGGATCGAATTACAGGTTAGATACCAATAAGCAGCATTTCTCAGTCACCAAATAGACACTTTGACGTGACTGTTTCAAACATGAGGCAACTAACAGAGCTCTGACAAGGTTAAATTATCTTGTGTTCAAACAGGTGCATCAAAAACAGTGCAGAAAGTCACATCAACATACAGCAACACAGTTAAATTGATAATAAAAAACAACAACCAGGAAGTCTATGATGGCCAAGTGCGGCATGTACATTTTGGGTTGTTTTTTTTAGTTTTTTAAATGTCAGTTTAACCTGAATCGTCTCAAAATATCTTTCTTTGAGAAAGTAATAGCCGCATAAGAGAGACATACAAAAAGAACAAGAAAAGAGGAAAAAGCATCAAAACGGGGCATAAAAATACACCATTTACTGAACAAAAAAACATAAACAAGATACTGCTTGTTGCCATGCAACCTAATATGACCCCTTTTTGTATCAGTAATGGCGACTTGGTCTTTCATGTGTCTGTTTTTTTTTAAGCCATGGATAAACACATTCATTGCACCAACTCTTGCATAAACAGAACTTTTGCCAATGTTGGTCTTTTTGCACTCTCAGTGTGTAAATGTCTATATAACTACAGTGTAAACTAGTGCAAGTCTACTTTATATGCTTAGATATGCAAAGCAAATTCTGTTTAGTTCAACATCACACTGACATTTCAAGTTAAAGGTTGAGCCCAAGTCCCACTGCTGTAGAAATTCAGCATTTCATTCATCATTTTATCAGATTTTGAAGGTTATAGCTGTATTAATTCAATATTCACTATACAACTGGTTGACATTTTCCCTCATATTTCTGCTTCTGTAAATGTATAGGCTCTTGAGGCCATTATGGATGAATTGTTTTGCTGTCGGACCCTTTTTGCCAGGAGCTGGATGTATACTACATCTTGTGCCTGTAAGAGAAAATGCATTTTCATTATATGCACCCAACAGGCAAAACAAAAACGATTACTATAAGGGTATAATGTGATCTAAAGCTTGACACAATTATCCCATTTACTGGAAAAAATGTTCATCTCATTTGTGTAGTATGTCCTCTGCACTGCCTCTGACTTCTCAAGACCTACTTTTAGCTTTAGGATCTTGTTGTTAGAGGGTTTGATCATCTCCAAAAGTGAGCAGAGGTGTCTCCAAGCCAAAAAGTAAGCTGTTTCCTCACTATGTTGTTAGATCTGTAGAAAAAAAGCTACCATAACACAAAGATAATAACTGATGGTACCAAAACATTTGGATAAAAGCAAATTACGTTGTGATGTTACTGATCAAGGCCGTATTCAGCGCGATTCCGACCTTGTCAGTTGATCATCCAGCATTCTACTATACTCTTAAATCCATTAGTCAGCTGTGTGTCATTCATTACAAACTCAAAGTGATCAACCAAACAAAATCTTTATTTTATTTTTTGTACCAGGTGGAGACAAAAAACAGAGCTAAAAGGAGAGTGTCTGCTGGACACCAGTTTATATCGACGATGTTTCATTTATGGAATTGTCTCCGTTGGACGCCCCTCACTTTCGACCGGATGTCTGGAAGACTTTGGTTAACTGCTCCTCAGATCTCTTCAGTAAATCGAGACAGCTAGCTAGATTATCTGTCCAATCTCAGTTGTCTCTTGCACGACTAAAACAACTTTTGTTCCTTCCAGAGCCTATTTTGCAGAAGAACCGTTGCTCTGTCCAGCGCCCAAGACGATTGTGATTGGTACAGATCATGTTTTTCTCCCATCCCAGAATATTATAATATCCCAGACCTTCCCTGCAGCCTGTGAACATAGGTCCAGCAATGTGAGAGTAGTAGGACACTAACTACTGTTTGCTAACATGTTCTCCATTTCAAGTTATAGGATGATGATATTTCAATGGATTCGGGTGCTAGTAGCAGCTAGCCTCCAGCAGAGATGAGGACCAGACCACAGAGGTATTGTAAGCTCACTTCTTTCTAACTCCACACCCCTAAATTTTTTCTTTCAATTTCAAATTTAAACACTTGACACTTTAACCATTGGACGCTGACTTAAATTACATCACTTTAGGCAATTTATTAGACTTTCCACAGCTCTATCTGTAGCCACAGAAGGCTTTAAACAAATGTTTTCCACATATCCTGGTGTACTCCCAAGATCTGTGAACCAACCTTGATTTATACAATTGGTAGAGTTCACAAGAGAAAGAAAAGGCAGAAACTAAATGTTATGGATAATATATTATTCATTATTTAACTATTATGCTAATGTATGTTGTATATGTATGTATGTTCTGTATTGATATTCCCATCTAACTCTCTGCAAATGTCCACAATGTCTAACTTATCCTTTGCCTCGCCTTTATCTAACCACAGCAAATGTTAATATTACATTGCTGAATTTGTATAAATGTTATAAACAGGGTCATTAACTCAGCTGTCAGCAGCTCTCGTAGACTTGTTGACACTGGTTATTTCTTTTTCTTAGTCCCAGTAGTACAGCTTGCTGATGGCTAGTGGTTAGCTTTGCAGTTTTTAGAGCTCAAACAGCCTAATATTAAAATCACTTTACCCAAAACAAAAAAAACATTGTCATTCTTACAGTCAGTTAATATCCAGCTTGGATATCTGCAGAAGCTCCAAGCTGTAAACATACATCTGGATTCATAACATGGTGTCTAAGAATCACTCAATAAGCCAATAGACAGCCGTAAAAGGTACCATTGCAATCAACTGGTGAGCAAGCTGGCAAGATAACATGCGAATAAACCATATTGAAAGCCTGCTAATCACTGTCAGCGTTTGCACCACTGACAGCATACATAAGGTTTGTTTTGATGCCAAAGAAGTGGCAGCCACTAGAGCTTCAATGAATTATAGCAGAAGGGCATATTGCCAGTGTGAAGTGAGAGTGAGGAGGAGGTGTGGAAACAACATATGGCAAAAACCTATCTACCAAAAACCTTTCCACTGGCTGATTGGCTGGCTCGAGGCAGGAGCAAACATGACTCAATCTTTATCTTGAATGCCAGCAGCTAAATTACTATACAGCTCAAAGAGTGTGTGTGTGTGTGTGTGTGTGTGTGTCTGTGTGTGTGTGTGTGTGTGTGTGTGTGTGTGTGTGTGTGTGTGTGTGTGTGGTCCTGCGCAGTAAAGTGTACAGATGGATGACTCATCCACCAATCATGTGACTCATCAATCACTGCAGTTTACCATTTCCCTCCGTCCTTCAGAATTTCTCCATTCTTACGTTATTCCTGCCCTTTTTCATTTTCATTCTTTCTTTTATTCTCATTTCCATTCTTTGATTGCCTGGGAATATAATAAACTCCCTCTATAGGTTTTTTTCTTAATTGGTCTCCATATTGATGCAACTGTGACATATATGAGTCGACAGTATGTGTAAACTTCAATTTATTTCCTCTTTTGTGTATTTGAATTTGTTATTCAAGTATCATCATGATCATAATAATTTCCAAAAAGCCATTAAAAAAACTGAACTTTAATAAAATAATTGCTTTTATTTTTTATCATATAGCAAAACTAGTAATCATCATGCTGTTATTTACACATTGCACGGGCATATTTATTTCACACTGTACATCTTACAATGCTAAAGGTGACATCAACAACAACACTCTCCTTTTACAAGACAGATGGCTTCACTGTGGACACAGTGGCCCTCCTCCTTTGAGATTTCTTTTTTATGTTCACAGTTTATTCAGAGAAAACAACCATCTTGAATTCCCCATACTGTTTTATTTTTTCTCTTTTTTTGTTCTTTTTTTTGGTTCATTTTTTAAGATGCAAGTAGAAAGACGTGCATTTAACGCTTTAAGAACAATCCCTGACTCCCCAGCCTGAAACTTTTCAATGAATTTCTTCTGTAAATGAACAAAATGTTTGTAGCCTCTTTGTGGAAATCTGTTTTAAAAGGCTGCAGAACAGATTTGTGATTTCAAGTATTTTTTTTTTTGGAAAGAAAGAGAAAAATAGAGATTATGGGTTGTGTAAAAAAGAAATGGTAAAAGAATGTGTAAAGACATGAATTGGAGATGATTGAAAATATGCAGGACTAGGTCCTAAAAGGTCAAGAAAGTGCTGCATGGTGGCGGTGATGGATCTGCCATAAATATGTTGACACAATAACCTCTGGATCCCAAAATGATTGAAAACCCTTCGTCCACCAGGTTGGAAGTGTTTAGTGTTTAAGTTTGTGCTTTTGGAGTCCACAGGGTTTCTACATTGGGACCGGTTGTGATGATAATATTATGCAATATGATATTTCCCTTATAGAACCATGCTGCTTGTAAGGCAAAAAATCTAAATCTTGTGTTTGAAAAACTGAAATGTGTGTATTTGGCAACTTTGCAAATTGCAGCTGTTTAAAGTTGATCCAATTGAGAATAAGAAAGGCAACTACACACATCAAATCCAACAAAAATATACTGTCATTGAACATTTGACCATAGCAGTTTTTTTTATATTTGTGTAGCTAAGAATTCATTGAACTATTTAGTTTTGTATTATGACATACAGAATATAAAACAAAAGATACTAAGTGATGTTGTAAACATGGTCTTCTTACAATGGGCACATCTTGTGAACGTGTCAAACGTCTGTGTGTGTGTGTGTCTGTGTGTCCTCTAGAAGACTCTGAATAATGCAAGAGCATCAGAGATTGACCTGAATGGAGGCAGACATACACCATGGTATGTTCTGTTTCAATATGTAAACTGAGCAAGAGGCTGAACATGGTTACAGGGAGCCTAAACTGGAACCCCTTCATCCTCTCCCTGACCGAGAAAATCAACAAGGAATACAGTGGTTGAAACAAAAACTATATAAGTCTTACTTTTTTACTTCTTGGCCCTTAAATTTCCATCAGGCTCAACACTGTCTTTTTTTTCACTTCTCTTTTAGCTCTTCTCCAGCTACTGTAAATCTATCCCCCCCTCTATCAGTCTCTCTGATCTGACAAATGTCCAAAAAGTCTCTCAGTACATTCTGCGTTTCATGTAGATCCTCTCAATAAAGTTTTCCAGTTCCTCCTCACTGTCCAGCTGAGGCACCAGCCCATCTTCCTCATAATCATCTCCCGGTGTGACTTGTTGATAGTAGTACGGGGGTCGCCTGCCTCTAGTGGGCGTGGTTATTGGTTTGGGCGGAGGTAAGGGTTGGTAGGTCCGTGGATGAGGAAGGATATAGTTAGAGATATAAGGGGTAAGAGGCAGGCGTTGCGCTGGCTGCTGCCTCCAGCCCTGCCCACGATTCTTACCCCCAGCCCTGTGCCTGCGCCTTGGGGTCTGGAAGTCAAGTTCCTGGGGGCCAAATGGCTGGTCTCTGGAAGGGGAGGGCTTGCCATAATATTGTGGTTTGGGATATGGGAAATAAACAGGGTAGTATGCTCGATATGGCTTCTGGTAGTATGGATAAGAGGGAAAGGCTAAAAACTGTTTCTGGGGTTTATACCAGTAGTCAAGCTGCTTCTGAGGCTTATACCAATAGTCCTGCTTGTACGACTTGACTTTGTCCTTGTGCCATTTCTTGTTGGACTTGTTGAACCTATAAGGGGCTTTCTTGGGGTTTTTTGAGGCAGTGTAGTGGTAAATAGGCGGAGCAGCCAGAGGAGGAGGTACCAGAGGTCTGAAGCGCGGGGCGACAGGGTTGCTGTTGGTGGGCAGCTGTTGCAACTCTTTCCTTTTCTTCTTCTTCTCCTCCACATCACTGATAATCTCAATCACATCGTCAGCAGGCAGATGCAGCTTGCTGCTGATCTCAATCAGCCTGTCGATCATTTGCTGGTCCAGGTCGTCTTCATCAGCGATGACCTCCTCGGAACGCTTGTCCTCGGCGGTGTTGCTAGCGGCCCCCATGCTGCTTTTCTGCCGGGGCTTCATGTAGGACTGCTGCTTCCTCCCCATGTACTGCAGCAGCATGTCAGAGGCGATGTCTGCCAGCCTCTGCTCCTCCTCTCTAGCTCGCTCCGCCTCCTCCTGCTGCCGGAGCACCTCCTGTTTCTCTGCGCGTGCTCTCGCCTCCTCTTCCATGTGGGAGAGGCTCTCCTCTTCTTCTTCAACCTCCTCCTCCAGCTCCTCTGCCTCATCCTCAAAGTCATCCATGAAGTTGCCCCCCTTGGTGGGTCGGTTATGGGACTGGTTCTCCTCCCAGTGCAGCTTTTTTCCGGCTCGTGCTAGCTGAGTGTTGTATGCTTTGTAGCCCTTTAGAGGAGGCAGGATCTCATTATCTTGGAGACCCAAGTCAATGTTTTGGAAGTAGCCTCTTATTTTGCGCTGCAGAGAAGGATCATCTCCCTGTGAGGCGGTACTTAGTCTGGCCTTGTTTAAGAAACTTTCTAAATAATTTTCCTCCTCCTGCCCCTCATCTTCTTTCCCTTCTTCCTCATTTACACTATCAGCTTCCACATCCTCCATGGACCACCCTTGATCCTGCTCTGACCTTGTGTTTTTATCCTCCTCATCCCTTTCCTTTAAGTTGTCACTCTGAGCAGCTGTCAAATGGCTTACAATTAACTGTTCAATAGCCTTATCAGCCACTCGCCCCTCCTCCTCCACCCCCCTCTCTCCCCCTGTTCTGCTTATCTCACCACCCTCCAGGCCTTCAATGGAGGGCAGCTCTTGACTCTGATCCTCTTCCCAGTCTCTGTCTCTGCTCGCCTGGATTTCACTCTCCCCTGGGTGGTCCAGGGCCTCCAGAAGAACAGCAAGCACCTGCGCAGGGTCCATCAATTTATCTGATTGGTTATCTTGACCCAGGCCCCGGCCACGGTCTAGCGACACATTGTCAGGGCTGGAGAGACTCTGGGGTGGGGGTAAGAGAAAGGGGGCGAGGTTGTCCTTCTTAAGGTCTGTCCGGGTGCGCCCCTCCATCCCTCCCTCTCTTCCCTCACCCCACGCAGGGGCGGTGCCAGCCAGATGTGGAGTGACAATGAGCAGGACCAATAGGATGAGGTGGGCTGTGGAAGGGGCGTGATGACAGTTCATGACCATGCAGAACTGGCAGGAGGGAGGTTAGGCACCTGAAGAAGAAAGGGAGAAGAACAAAAGACCCAAGAAATGACTCACATTTGTTGTAGTTTTTTCTCTGGATTCATATGTGGAATGTCCGATGACAATGTTGGCACATCTGGATCAATTCAATATTTTGTTTTGTTTTCCTTTTTTGTGAAAAGGCCAGTCAAAAATTTACAGAAGATGACCGTTAAAAAATACTTCACTAACTTTAGTATAGTAGCACAAATAGCCTGGTAGAAAATAGCATATAGATTGACAGTCTCTAATTTAAAACCAATATATTAACAAATGAAGCCACCCTAAAAAAGAAGCAATGTGAGTTGTGAATTGAACAAACGTTTGAGAACAAAGCATGCAGCCAAACGCAGTTTAATGAGCAATGTCAAATGCAAAAGTTGAACGCTCCTCTCGCATGTCTGTTTTTTGATGGATGTTTGTGATAAAAAAAATTCAAATTCCATTTTAGAATATGTATTAACAAATCAATGTGTTTGCCATTGAAACCCCTGTGTATGTGGGAGAGAGATGAAGCTCTGATCTGACCGTATAAATCAGTCGTGAGTCTTTCGATATTTAATTGCCCATGTCTTTCAAGAGGAAGGCACCTATTTGCATACAGAAATTGCGCTTCAAACCTACACCGGAGCCATTTGTAGCCGTGCGTTAAACCAGCCATTATCTCTCCACCGCGCGGATGAATTGATGCATGCTCTCATATATTTGTCTTCTCGTGAGATTTAACCGAATTTACTGTTACAACACTCAAGAAATTTAGGTATTGAATTTTCAGTCTGAAATTCTGGCATTTAAAAGAAATGTCTCACCTCTTCGTCCAAGCAGGATCCTCCAGAACGCACGCACATGCCATTTTAAGCGCAAAAACGTCTATTTAAATAGAAAAATACAGAAATACGAATTGATCCGAGGTGTGTCTCTCTATCAGCTGTGATTTTGGTATTCCGTGTGTCAAAGCGATGTGACCAGGATACCGGTTTACAGACGGCACGCACGGGGCAGTCATGCGTAAAGCTGGCTACGGTTGAGTTATTTAACCCTACGGTCCCTGAGCGGTCCATCCAAATGAGTTGGTTGATAAATTAGCGGACAAAGTCGTTTTTGCACAAAGAACGGGGTGCAGGCAGTAAGTAACGCGGCTTTGTCATTGTGTGGTGTGGATTTTTTTCCTCAGTGGCAGTGGTGGAATGCAGACAAGCACACATTTAAGCAACACAGAACAGAGTGCAGCCCAAATTTAAACTATTCCCATTTTATAAACTGGATCAGCAAGGTGGAAAACGAAACCAAACCACTTAAGGTAACTGGCCTGCAGAAGACGTGATTTAGACTCTAATTTAATCTAGAATTAATCAACAGAAAATTTGAAGTGACATTTAAATCACAAATAATTGTTTTTGTTGTAATCACGTTTAAAAAATCTCGAGTGTATTTTTATTCGGATTTCTTTCGCATTCTTGAGCAGCAGCTGCACACAGAAATATTTCTTAGACATCATTTCTTATGTAGTATAGAGGCTTAATTCTTTAATTATACCCCGAAAATAACTACAAAATAACGTATGCTATTGTTTTTTGCTGTTACAATTATCAAGTACTTTTATAAATATCAATACATTTATTTATAAAAAAAACTTGATTTTTTTAATAAATGTGTGAATTTCTCAATTTAGTGATAACAGAAGGAAAAAAATAACTGGAAAAATAATTGTAAAAAATATTTTAAGATAACTGAAGTTTCAAAATGTATTCAGTTTGACAAAAAAAAAAAGGTTTCAATAATTGAATTGAAACAGTCGCAATGCTTATCTCATAATTAGACAACCAACAGTCGCCAGTTCCGGTCTTCCTCCACACTCCTCAAGCCTAAAACAACCCGAACTCCTCCTTTGTTTTTACAAATAATAATCGGAATTCAATATTGATTAAATAAATAACTGTATAAAATGTCTTAACCGATCTGATAATCGCTTGTGAATGCTGCACAAATGAGATTGTGCTCCACTTACCTGGAGTCCCACTGTGGGGAAGTGGTGAAACTCAAAACGCGGGTAAAGCCAAGATTATTTCATGAATGGTGGATCACCTGAGAGAATTTCTGTCTTTCCCCCCTCTCTCTTTAGCCTGTGACCAACATCAAGAAGAAAAAAAGCTGGCGGATCTTTATTTAGTTGTGTAGTGTGGTAGTGTGTCAGCAGCCCTGCTGCTAATGTACAATTGAGTGAATGTTTTCACTGTCAGCGCAACTTTATTGTATATAACCCTCAGTGAACCACGTGATTACCCCCCCCCCCCCCCCCCCCCCCCCCCCCCCCCAGCTGCAGGCAGTGCTGACGTCACTTCCATTGATAAGAATGTTGGTGTGGAGATGGCACTGTGAGTCTGGGCTGGCCCTAGCTGATGAATGAACGGAAATGGCATGAATGAAATAGTACTTTTCCTCAATGAAAAGAGAAAATTGTAGAGATAGAGCTGAAACGCAGCCATTTTCTTCCTCGCATATTAAAGGTTAGTGTGGTGCTTCTTCCTCCCTTGTTCCTTCCTTCCTGCGATCTGGCTTGTTTCACATTCAGGAACAAGGAGTGTGTGTCTGTGTGTGTGTGTGTGTGGTGGGTTGGGGGGGGGGGGCAATTGCAGGCCATCAATTAGGGTCATTTAATGACGTGCTCCACAGAATCAATGACTTGCATCTGCAGCTTCAGACAGAAAAGTGGTGTGCACTCCAGGGGCCAATTTCTCCTGCAGCCTGGTTGTTAGGCTTTTGTCCGAGGTGGCCCTGATCTTCTGTGGCTACATGGCCCACAGGCCACGGGAGCAGCCATGCATTGCTGCTCAATTTCCAGGGATTGCACAATTTTCCACCCGCTCTCTCGCATAATTTCTGGCTGCTCTCCATCTGTCAGCAGCATATTGTGTTCTTAACATATCGCCTTTCTTTTTTTCACACCACAGACACAAGTGAGTAACCTTTTGTGTTCAAATGAGTAACACTTTACAGTTAGGGGGCAAAACACATTGATGCACAATGATTTAATGCATGAATGAAAGCCGGATGTATGGTGAGGTCACCGTTAAGAAAATTAGTCCCTATGAATTAATGTGATTAGTTACATACATTTATATGCCCCCAAAATAGCTCAAATCCAGTTATGTGTATAGAGGAGGAATTTTGGCCCCTTGCATTTCGGCCCCTTGCATTAGATCAGCCTCTCTAAAACCAGAACACTACCTGTTCTTATAAAAATATGAGACTGTTTTATGGTAGTCAGAATGTAACATCTACATGTACATCACAGTAGGGGGTAACACAAGGTTTTTTGTTTTGTTTTTGCTGTTGTTGGAGGAGAGTGTAGAACAGGAGTGCAGTCAAACCAAGAAAATCTGTGGCAGATGACAGATCAAGGGAAAATAGACTGACGTATTTGAGCACATCAACTTATGAATATCAGTTTGATTAAACGGCTTCATATTTCTATGAGAATTGGTACTGTTGCATGATCCAATGCATGGGGCTGAACGTTAACATTCATTGATTGATGAAGTATTATCTAATCACATAAACTCATAGCATTTAATGATGCACCCTGCATTAATTTACATTAAATCGTCCTGACCCATGCATTAGTTGCGCATTACTTAACAACCTGATATGTACCATTATCAAAGTGTTAACCATCAATGCATGTATTAAATATGAAAGCGCACAACTTTTCTTAGTGATTACTTGTATGCTCTCTGATTCTAATTCTGACCATTATCAGTATCAAGGCAAGGAGAAAACTTCAGCAGCCTTGCTGAAAAGTACCAGTGCGGAATAGACATACATTAAGTCTGCCTGAAGGGTTTGAACTTCGAATGCTAGTGCTTCCTGAAACAACAACTCTGGGGTGTAGAGAGATGCTTTGATCACATGACCCACTCATGTGAATTTGCCTCTGTTCTTTATTTGACTTTCTTTGTGCTCTATTTATTATAAATAAAAACCACTTCCGCTGTCAACCTGTCATTCCCAAGGTCTGCTGTAATGGAGAATTTTGTACATTATGGTTGAAGGGCAAATAAGTACACAGCCATGTCTGATATTAAGCTTTCTTGTTGTGCTGAAGGTAAAGGAAGACATTCCAATGGCATTCATGTGCTGGATAACACATGAATGCCAGTGATTCACAATGTTAAAGCCAAGCTCATTTCCATACACTTTATTTGTCAGTGCCAAGCCTCTGCTAATGTCCTTGTGTGCCACTAAATTCAGCTGTCAGTCCTCATATGGGTTTGTTTCTCACTGCATCAAGGCTTTTATTTCCAGGTGCGTGTCTGTGTGCGTGTGTGCATGCACGGTTATGGATGTCTTCTCTGTCTGTGTGTGCTGTGTTTATACCTGCACTGTACATTCAGTTAACCACAGACAGGGATTTATATTATCAGCGATGTTCTAAGGTTAATTGGGCATTAGCTGCAGACATCAGAGTCACATGAGGCCAACTTTATTAGCCATTATTGTGTGGCCTGATTCAAAATGTCACGCTCTGCTGATGTGAATGTTAGATTTTAGATACTTCTTATCTGATCAGAGAAAAAAAATGCGGGGATTAACAGAAATATCATGTTTGATGTTTCATTTTACAGGGTTTAAGCTTATCAAAAATAAACATGCAAAGCTCATAGTGACGCTGCATCCCGTGTTTGTGAGCAGTGGAAAGCATGGAAACCATGTTAACTCTCTACCTGGGAACTGAAATGGGGCTTTGTTTCTGTTTTGAGGTTTCAACTTGCTCTTTGTGTGTGCAAATATTAGTTTTGTGTTCACAGGCGAGATATGCCCACATCTAATGAAGTTGTAATTTGTTACGATGGCTTGAGGCGCCACATCACCTCTGATTAGATTTGTGAAAGGGACTGTTTGCTGCAGAATGTGGAGAGTGAGAGTGTGTGTGTGTGTGTGTGTGTGTGTGTGTCTGTGTGTTTGTGCACGCGCTTGATGGTAGCAGCAAGCTCAGAGTGGTAAGCATGGAGCTGGAGGGCAGATGCTGATATAACGGTCTGGCATTATCAACTGCCACTCAGCATTAGTTGGCCCCTTACCCTCACTCCATGTCCGCACCCCCGCACTGACTCACACTCTGCCGCCTGCTTGGCCACTCACATAGATTAACACTGGTACACCGTGCTTGCATTTAATGGAATACACACTGGAGAACACACACACACACCTCACAATAATAGTTCCATTTCTCTCTTCGTTATGCACTCTATCTCTCTTTCTATCTCACACACACATAGAGAGAAACACACTCTCTAAATGTAATGTACATTACAGACAAATGAACCTTTGGAGGAGGTTGGGGCATGCTGCCACTGATGGTTTCCCCCGCGCAAACTGCTGAGACAAGAGGCGATAACTATATGTGGACGGCTTTTAGTTCCATTAAATTAACTTTCTCCTTTTCACTGCTGGTGTTGGACTGAGGAGGTTTGCAGGGTCGTCAGGCGGAGCTGAGAAATCGACATGTCTAAAACAAGGGGAGATAGAGAATGTCGAATTCCCTGTTTTTTGCTGACATTTTGGCCACAATTATGGTGATTCAGGCTTGGAATCTTTTGGCAAGTGTGCTAATGCAGCTACCTCGCTCGGAAAAGGGTCTCTACCTGCAAGAGATAAAATAGAGCTCATGATTAACAGAAGCTTTTCCACCCACGCAACTTTGTCAGGGGAGGGAAGGACAAGTAATTGCACTGTAAGGTTCCTACAACACAATGCATAGTTGGGACTTGATGATGTGTGCAGGACCCTGGCGCCCACACTATAATCTACGGTTTCATCTGGGGATTTTTTTTCATACATGCTTTTGTAAAGTTAGAATCTACTGCAGGCTACTGCTGGAAAGACAACGCATGACAGTTAAAACTGATCTAAATGTAAACATTTTTAGGGAGTTGCATATGCATTTTGTGATATAGAAATAGAACAGAAATCGAACAGAAATCTGAATAAACCAATAGAATTCAAACACGTTTTTTTGGCTTGCAGGAAAAGTAAATGTCTCGAAAGTGATACAGACTCAAACATAAAAAAATCTTCTGCTGCCTCCCTCCTCTCAGCTCCCTTAAATCCTTTACCAGTGCTGCAAAGAATAATGTCTTTCCTTTCTATTCACATTGTACAGCAGTGTGATGAATAAACACCATCCCTTCATGAGTAATGGGTTAACACCTCCGCCTTGATGATTACGGAGTTAAATGTAATATTTGATTAAGGAGCCAATATAGATGATGTAAAAAAATAAGCTTGGAACAGCCGCTAAATGCTAAATGTGTAATGCATAAATTAAGCCTACGAGTTATGGTGGGAGTCGATGGACCCCTTTGGGAAGTGGATTCTATGTGAATAATGTGTGCGCATTGTGATGATTGTTGTCCTACTCTCTCGTTGACTGCTACTCAGAAATGATTTACCCCCATGAATATTAGCTGGAAAATGCGCATTGCAACCTTTGAGAAACTAGTGGCGTCAGTGACGGATGGTGTTGAAGGCCAGAAGCAGGCAATGAATTCGAGGTTGATGAGGCGACTCATATCAGAGCGTGCAACATCAGTGCTCACCATCAATCTCTTCCCCTCTCCCCTGTAGACATCTGGCAAATGCATCAGCAAACACACTATTGAAAGTGAATTGAACCCAACCCTGACAAAAACACACACATGGTTTCAGAGACAATGCTGCACATTCAAGGCCTCAAGACAAGATGCTCGGCCTGAAGCCAGCTGCCGCTAATGTCCTACAGGAGAACCTAGAGTGTATTAGAATAATAGCTTACATCCACATCATTTGCAATTATTGCAACAGCGAGCTAAGATGGCAAAGCCATGGACTGAAGATGTAATAGCAAGGAAACCACGCTTTTGCAGACCTTCAATATAACATGAGCCAAATTTCAAAACGCATTTAACAGTTTGCATTGATGTGATGCTCCATGTTCAGTAACCCTTGAAAAACACTGCATCTGATCTTAATGCTGTTGCAACAGCAGCTTTTATTTTGGACTATATAGAAGCTACGCAGAGGTCTTTTATCTCAACTTTGTTTTTTAATATATATGTAAATTCTATGGATAGAGATGGTTAGGAAAATGTTATTACTATGGAAGAGAATCCACTAGTTAGGTTGACACAATAATGTTGCCTTGAGCTATCCAGCCTTGTTTAAGTGTCCTCCTTCAAACACATGATTTGAATTCCAGTTGTATGGCAGCAGAGAAGTATAGAATAGATATCGGAATCACGCAGTCAGGCTATTAAAACTAAAATGAAATTTGTAAGCTTGTTTTCAAACATTATGTACGAACATTGTGTTTTACTAATGCTGCCTTTTTTAAGTGGTGTATGTTGTCAAAAAGGTGACAATAAATTTATTTGCATGTGTTTTCTTTGTGCAGTGTGTTGACCTCTCAGTGCCACCCTTACCCACCACACCAGGCTTCTGCGATGTTACTTCATAAAGATTGGTAGGTGAATTGGATGCCCTGTATATCTTCAATAATCATCTGTCAGCTTAAATTAGCCTTTTTATGAGCAAATATTTAATAGGCTTCTGCTAAAACCACTTTTTTTCCCACTTCTCATTTTTATGAGCTATCTGGTTTCAGCAGCCCCAGGGTCAACACGTTTGAGATAAAGAAAAAGACAAATAAAGAAACCATTGTGTTCTATAAACTCTAAGCTTGTCTGTGTGTGGTGCAGGCCTCCTCACTGTATGTACTGCACACTGTAGGCCTATTGCAAAAAGGCACAGGCTAGATATACAGTAGGCTATACCCTAAGGCAGACAAGCAGAAGGAGAGATGAGTCCTCCAAAACTCCTTGTTGAAATGAGAACTGTTATCGGTTATCAGCGCACCACCCGACTGGAAGCAAAGTAATTTGAAAGCTGTTTGAAATGCGGTAATTTGCCGGTGTGACTCATCACCAACACCTACAGCGACAAAACCTCTGATCCTCCAAAGGAAGAGCAGGGTAGCACAACTCTGTGTGTGTGTGTGTGTGTGTGTGTGTGTAAAAGACCAACAAGCTGGCTTTGAGGTTTATAGATAGAAAGCTATAGGAGGATATGTAGCTTCAATCATTTAATTATGGATCATACATTTAAATATGTTAATGCTTCACTACAAAATGAATCATTTACTAACCATTAATAAGTAAAACATTAAAGCATTTTGAATTGATTTAATACACAGGAGTGTCTGTAACTGTAAAGTGGAACACATCCTCTTTTCATTGTTTATCCAGTCAATGTTTCTATTGATAGATGTCTTGATAGATATCCCTTGCAGATTTATTGACATTCCATAAAATGGCAAAACCGTTTTGCTCTGGGTTAAAAGGGTCAGAAAGCCGGGGTACAAAATAAACAGCCTACATTTTTATATCAAATAGAAAGTCCAGTTAATACAATTTTGACAACAACCTGATGATATTGCAGCAAAATAGGGCGCGCTCACTTGAGGTGTCAGGGTGAGGGAAATTATCATGATTAATGCAGGGTTGCCATTAGGTAGAAATGTAATCTGTCTCTTACTTGTTAATCATTATCTCTCCCTGATTAATTTTGGCTCAAGATTTAAAATAAGATATCAAGCTTCATTGTGTTTGGCAAAGACCTTAAACAAGACTTTCCATCATGTATCCAATTTAAAAACAGTCCATCAAACGATAAGCTGCAATTCTATGAGGCATTTGATATGTGAAGAACTGGAGTTAGCAACTCATACTAAATTGTGCATTAATAATCAGAATAATACTCATTTGAATACACAGGGTTACCAAAGTGCTCAACTTGATTGCAGTGAGACACAGTAAAACTATAAATAGGCAGACAAAATCGCAAAAACACAACTGAAGCGCTGTCAAAGGCATACCAAGTCAACAGGTAGCAATGTAACCCCAGTCACACAAAGAAGAGGAAGGTTTGGACAATCAGCCTGGAGAAAATAAAGCTGGTACCAGAAGGCTAGCCGCCAACTATCAGTCCAACCAGGTCTCATCAAAAACCGGGGACAGGGTCTTTGTCGTGGCAGTGTTGGGATTATGTTGCAGTGACCTCCGTAGCTCATTCTGATGGCTCTCTTCCACAATACAATGAAAAAGTAACTGTGTATGTGTAAACATGTGAAAAGTCCAGCTAGCTAGCCTGTTACCAGCACTGTTTGGCCAAATCCGGGATTTGAAAAAATGTCGCATTTGTGATGACTCACAGAGAAGGTAACAACACTTTTATAAGCCCAAAGCCATTTTCCTGTCTACACAACAATACTAACATGCCGTTTTTTCACCCAGGTCAGAGTTTTCCAAAGCTCTGTTTTCAGTGACCTAAAACGCTGTATGCATGTGGACAAAAGGCCAACATGCATAAAAAAAGCTTCCATCATAGTGTTAATAGTGTCAAAAAACGTCAACTGAAGTTCAATTTCTAACTCAGATATTATTGTCTGATGAAATTACTGATTTTGCAGAAGGGGTTAACACTATGCATGTCACATTTTTATAAGGGGTTCAGCCATCCAACATTTGATAAATTTGTCTGAGAAGGTTCTTAAAAATGTGCATAACATTTACAATTTATGAATATTTGGGAGTCTGATTTAGATGTAGAAATAAAATCAGAATTATCCTAATAATAACAAGCTCACGAATTCCTAAATTTGGCGAGAAAAGTCAAGAAAGTGTAAATTGTTTATGTTCATAAAAATATACAGATTTTTCATTAGATCTCTTCCCTGACACTGTTAATCACATTGAAGTGTGTAGCCTAATTCTAACATCCCATACCTTTGTTCGTTTTTTAATCACAGAATTAAGCAGGGAAATGAATGAATTCCAGAGTTGGACACCTTCAAAAGCTTTAACAAGGTTTAACGGAGCAACATGTCAGGAACGTGATTTTGATCTGTTTTAACTCAGGGCTGTTTTCAGTCTGAATCCCTGCTTCAAATTATCTGGTAATTAAATATGAAGCTGGAGCCAGGAATAGGTTAGCTAAGCTTTGCATAAAAACTTTGCTTCCAGCCAAAAAAGTAGTCTGGCACATAAACTTCACTTGAGTTTATTAATGGGTAAGACAACGCTGGTATGAAGTGTTAATTAGTAGCATTTAAAGGATTTTGTAATGTTTGGACAAAGCCAGGCCAGTTGTTTCCCCCTGTTCCCAGTCTTTCTGCAAAGCTAAGCTAACTGGCTGCCAGTGGTTGCTTCATTGCCATACATTGTGTGGAACAGCCATCTCGTCCAACTCTCAGCGAGAAAGCAAGTGTATTTTCAAAAAGGTCAAATTAATTTGTGCGACCACCAATTTTCTTGTTATTTAAATTTCCAGGCACGCATGAAATTCACAAATGGTCTAGACCTGTAAAGATTGTTGAAAATGTTAATGCATGAGGCCTGTTATGGGAAAGAGGTTAACAAGAAGTTTGTGGATGTTTCCTACCTGATCTGTGGCCCATAATATTTTTTGTTCAGTGGCGACAAAGAAGTCAGTGTAGCCAGTGGGAAAAACCTGAGCTTAGTAGTAAAAGACTGAATAAAAGCTTATATCCAGCCAGCTCAGCATTCATAAAATCCATTTCCCAGATAGTGGTGTACAATGAAATTTCCAATTTCTGTCTCTGTCACTTCTGCTAATCCAGACACTGATCTCCATGAAACAAAGCTGTGTTTTCTATACGTGTACGTAACTAAATGTCATAAACACTTCTCTTGTCTCCTCTATCATTTCAACTCATCACCTCTTCTATTATGGCTGCATGCATTCTTTATAATTTTCAGTTTCCTCTCTTTTCTTTATCTCTCCTCTGTATGTTCTATTTCCAGGCATGAGCATGCTTATCTGTGTTACTGCTGGAGAAACAACAAGAGACAGCATTGACAGAAGACCAACACGAAAACACGAAAAGGAGGACAGCTTGAGCACTAATGTATGGGAGGCTTTATTCATTCAATTTATGATATATATTCATA
Organism: Etheostoma cragini; assembly: GCF_013103735.1. Classification (NCBI taxonomy): domain Eukaryota; kingdom Metazoa; phylum Chordata; class Actinopteri; order Perciformes; family Percidae; genus Etheostoma; species Etheostoma cragini. The sequence goes on along the minus strand of NC_048419.1, from coordinate 13,170,729 downwards.
TTTCTTTGTTTTTGTATTATGAAAGCAAAGTCCTCTTACACCTAAGAGTTTTTGGTCCAGCAGTAATTTCTCACACTGTTAATTTACATTTAATAGTTTACTTTTAATTGTAGCCTCAGTGTGTTATTCAACACACAAAAACTTGGGAATCTCCATCAGTTAAAAATAAACCAAAAGAGCATCATCATCACTTGTTACTATGGAAAGGGGCCCGGGCCAAAGCAGAGCATAATGGGAAGGCTTGATTGTTGTAATCAGAGACAAATCCATTGTTTCAAAATTCATTGTGTACACATACATTTCCCAACCTTTGTTTTTCTAATTGACTGTGGAGAAATAGTTACATAATACTAAAATTGGGCAGACAGGAAAGAAAAAAGAAATTGAATGCATGACGAGTTTGGAATTCCTGGCCACAATCACAAAGCACAGGAGACACTTTACATGGTAGAGATAAAAGATGTTGTATCATTAATTTAAGTTGAACTTTGTCTGCTACATATCTTTCCTTAAAATGAAAAAAAAACATGCTGGTGTGAAAGGTTGACGGGTGTTATGAACTGTGAATTTGTTTGTGACCTGGTGTGAAAAGGTCTTTGGTCAGCTGTCGTGGTTATTGTCAAATTTCATCTATGCAGTTCCAACAAAGCACCTTGCTACACCAATGCAATAGTATCCACAAGGCTTGCCCCAACCGTTTGCAAAGTATGACCAAGCTTTATCATCTACCTCTAATTCACTGACTACATTTGTAAGATTCAATCACACACACACCCATGCACTCAAGCACGCACACACACACACACACACACATGCGCACGCACACACAGGGGAAATACTGTAACTGTGGGGATTTGTCTTAACGACAAAAAGGAACAGAAAGAAGGCTGCTCATTCCCTTCAATTCTTTTAAAATCCTTTAGGGTGCTATCAGACAGGAGTGTCCATGGCAATGGTAATGGGAAAGTAACCTTTAGAAGCTGTACACTGTGTGGGTTTAGCTAAAGACAAGCATGATGATAAATCTTTACTGGCGTAAAAATGTAAAAACTTTACTTTGGCAAAAACATTGGGAAAGATTTAGTTACACATTGCCAAACCTTCCTCCACAGCATCGCAAAGGATAGTCTAGTCCACACAGCATTCTGAGATGGAAGAAAGACCTGCTCTGGTTTATTGGCATTTCTTTAAATCAATGACAATCATCTGTGGCGGCGCTAAGCCCTGGACATAATAACTGTCCCTCTGAAAAATAGCGTGGAAAGGAATTTGTTTTGTAGGTTCAAAAGTTGTTTTAGTCGTGCAACAGAAAACTCAGATGAGACAGATATTCTAGCTAGCGGATTGGATTTATTTTGCAGAGATCTGAGGAGCAGTTAAGCATAGTGCTCATAAACCGGAATTGAAAATGCCAACACAAAGAAAGAGGAAGGTTTGGGACATCCGGCGGAATTTACAGCAGCACCTGAACAATCCCGGAAGTGGAACGTTGTCGATATATATTTAGATTAGATGTTTACCTACATTAATCCTGCACTCATACACATTAGTATTACATAAACTTAACAAAAAAGATAGCCTTCTAAAAGTTAACGTTACATGAATATCCACACAGCCCATATTGTTGCATTAGTTTACGTTATGTCAGTTTACTTGTAATCAGGGTGCTAGATTGATTTTGTAGCTTTCCCTAGTGTTGTTACAGCCTTTACAGTCTATAGTTTTTAGTGGATTTGCTGTTGGGTGAAGTTTATAAAATTCGTGAAGATCTTTGGATGAGAAATTACTTTGGATGTCCAAAGCAATTGGATATAATGGCACATTGTTTAGTTTATCTATGTTTGCCTTGGTATCCATGTGTACTACGGTGGAAACCATCTTGTGCATCCATTTCCACCTGCTAGATGTAATTGCTAGATGATGTAAAATCTTGCAATGCATTCATAAAAGATAGATTGTTTTAGCTGGGGGAAGGCACTTAAATAGTCCAATAATAACCAAATATTGAATCAGTTCTTCAGTCAGCACGATAAGTACAAGGGTGGTGACTTTGTAATGCTCTCTCCCAAAGCAAACAGGGTTGCTGGAACTTCTCTATGAGCTTCAATGTATGCTGCTTTACAAGTCAAAGATTAGCTATTCAGAGACACTATGATGATAAATGTAATTGATCTCAGATCAGGCTGCATGCTGTTTACATAACCAGAATTACTGAAAGTTAATTGAAACTGTGGCTTATGACATGCAGATTCCAATCAAAGGGAGTAAGGATGTATTTTTCTGTTATGTGGATGAAACTGCAAGTTTTCAGTTTGCTCTTGTCTTAGGAATGAAAACTCACATTTTTGGAGACATCATACACTGCTTATGTCAAGACTGGTAAGCATATTTTTATCTGCTTCACGGCTATTTATACAGCATGTGTGAAAATTAAATTTTGGAATGTTTCTTACGTTAATTGTGAATGTGGGTTGCTTTAAATAAAATGTGTTGGTTGATAGGTTGCTTGTCCCACAAGATGTCTGATAAGCATGAGTCAAAGAAAAGTAGAAACAATTGGCTACAACAGCAAGGTTCATGATGGGCTGATTTATGACAGCTGTACAGAACAAATGTGACTACAGTGACTGTTGTGTGTTTGTCTCAGAGAAATCAAAGTCAAATCCTTTTGTAATCGAGACTCAAAACGTGTAATTAGAAGCAATTAACCCTTGTGTTGTCCTCGGGTCAAACTGACATGGATGATTCCATACGTTGTTCAGGTAACATTAATGATTACTTTCATTGAATTATTTAGGTATCTTATAGCATTTTAATTATTTTTTTTTAATGGTTTTAAAACCGCATCCGGACTAAACTTTGACAGATACCCACCTGTGATCCAGTCAAAATAATTCATTATTTCTGCCTTTTTAACTAAAAACCATGGTTAGGTTAAAAATTAGGTTTGTTGACCATGAATTCCATGAATTAGTGTAAAACTTGTTATTAAACCAGCTCAGGTTTTAAAAAGATCGCTAAAACTGTGTAAAAAAGTGACAAATAAATCAGAAAAAGTGACAAAAACTATGGAAAAGCACACAAAAAAGTTCCTTTTCAATTTTGACCCAGAAGGACGAGTTCAGGGTCAAAGGGAAGACAACACAAGGGTTAAGGATCACGTGTCATCAAAAAGCCACCTACACACGATAAGTTGTAAACTATCAAAGACTGTGAGGAGACCGCTGCGGTCAAAGCACTGACGTCCATGAACGCAGCACAGTTGGAGATGATGCGACTGCTGTTTCCGAATGTTCATGTGATTCCTGTTTTCTCCTTTTATGAGGCAAAAAAAACTGTCTGGTAAAAAGTAATTGTGGCAGGTGTGGCTGTTGTCAAAATAGTTAAGTTCAGGCCCTGAGCACAATACATTTCAACTTTTGTTTCACAAGGCATTGAGTGCCATTTTCAAACAAACTGATTTACAAAGATAGTCACGTGGGAAAAACCTATAGGCCTTTTACACAGCAGACATCTCTTTGCATCGTCTTCTGCAGTGGTTAAATGGAACCTGAAGAACTGTTTATGTCAATGCAGCCAACTTTCAATATTTGCATTACCGTAGTAGATCAAAACGCGTCCACATTTGTATTTTCACTTTTTGTAAATTTGGTTAAAATATATGTTATATTTGAATGAAAACATGACTTCAGACTGACAAACATATTATAAATATAGACCATGAACAACAATGTTCACAAAATAAACACAATTAGATGGTTGGTTACTATTTACATATCTATCTAGCAGCCTCAAACTTTATTGACTTACTTTGCGTTGTCATTTCTTGTCTTAAAGGTCAGCAGATGATTGTAAAGCATGCTGGAACATCAGCAGTCACTATGAACAGCGGCTACCACCAGAGGTAAGGAGGCAGGAGGAGTCAAGCACCACAAAGGGCACAAATCACTGCCCAGTCCCATGATCTGGAATGAAAAGAGGAGGTAGGAAAAGCATTATTGCAGTGGAAACTCACACACAAACAAAAATGCCCCAGCTTGAAAAAAAGGTGCACTCCTACCGAATAAACGGGCTACATTTTTATCAGCGGAATTCTGAACTGGTCAGATTTTAAGCCTGAATTTCAAGACATGCTTCATTAATCTCCAAATGGACAACACAAAGACATTAAGAACTGGTTTTGCAGTGTGCATTTTTTATTATGACTGCAGGTAGCTAAGTAGCCATCCTCATAAGATCCAAGGATGCTCAGTTATATGTGGGGAGCAATGAGATCTGTTAAACAGTATGGTGCAATCCCATGTAATGTACTGTCACATCTGTCATGCACTGGGAGTCACATTAAAGGATTAGAAGGGCCAAATGGGCCTCATGTGGCCCAAATTTATTGTTTTGGTTAGGAATTTGGGAAGCAGTTTTTGAGTGTGAGTTATACGTTTTCCTAGTTTCCACATCTTGTATTGTAAATATACATTGGACTTAATTAATTAAATTAATTAATTAAAGTAATTTAATGGATGTGAAATTGTCTTTTTGGCACTCTTTCTTTAATGTGAGCAAAAAACTATATTTTTTATGTTTCTTTATGCAAAGTGTTTTGGAGAAATGGGAACAATATGCTGCCAAGATATCCAGCTGTAGTCACATTGGAGATATTGCTGTTAAATACATGTCTTTAAATCTCCTAGTTGTACTTAATCATGACAAAGACAATGAGTACAAGCTGCAAGACAGTATTTGCGTCTCTGTAATCCAATAACATCAAAGTTGTGCATGACTGCGTTCAGGGGTTGAAACTTTAGTTCTCTGTTTAGTTTTACAGCATTTGCACAATTCAAATATAGCCATACAGTATTGTTATAATAAGAAATAGGAGTAAGAGATTAAAGTTGAAATGACTCAGATCCACCGGGGTACTTAACAAAGCCTCAGAACAAGCAGAATCTTAACGGAAGGAATAAAAAGGCTACATTTCTCAGATAATCTTATTACTGTGGAATTTGACTCTGCACATGAGACATTTCATATCTGCAAATAGTAATAGTTTTTTTTAACACACATTTTCGAAGTATATTACTTTGTTTGTGTAGCTAGTCTGGCAGGCTTAGGCAGGGAGATATATTCAGAAATTGGGCTATGTAGGCTTGAGGCAATCATTTAAATCCCACACATACTGATGTTATCACCAACTAACAGTGTTTGCTAGGCATAATAGGTTTTTTGTAAGCTCAACTCTTGTGGGTTATTAAAAGTCTGCATTTTTCAAAGTCTGCTTCATGCAACGTCCAAGTTCGATCCATAAATATTTCAAATGTTTTAATAAATGTGGGGTACTCCACTGGAGTAGTATCTAGTGCCATAACATTGAGTCATTCGCCCACTGTAAAGCACGGATTTTGAATATCAGTGCTTGAGTTGTTTTGTGTGTTTCCTGCATATGTTTGCAACCGGTGCCACTGTTGTTAATCACAAACTTCAAGTTTGGCATTGGAAAAGTTCAAAGCTGCAGAGTGGAGGCACACAACTTATTTTGTACCAGGGAATTCCTCTCTTGAAGTAAACTGCTCCAAAGCCACATTTAAACATGATTCTGAATTAGAGCAGAGAGATTTTTGTGAATTATTTTACAGATAGAGCCTTTTCTAAATAAAGATTTCATTTTTATTTTTGGGTTTGTTCACATGTTGAAAAGGGCGGTGGTTTCCTCAGGAACATCCAGGATGTACGCACAGTTAATGTGCACATGTTGGCGCAAGATAATAAATAATACTTACACCTTGGGAAACCCTCACACAATCGAGCCGCGTGGCTTTCTAAATAAACACACAGCTTACAAAATCTGGGAGCAGACTACCTTGAATTATCATTGTCAGCTCAGAGGATAATAGTGCATGATCCCCTGACAAACTGAAACAATGAATGGCGAATACAAAAACTATTGCACTCAAAATGTAATGTTTCATCAGACAGCTTTGCTACATATTTGTGACGGCTCTCCTGGCGATAAAACATCTATCAGGAACAGAAGCATATTGGAATACATCCGCTTAGCCACATGTTTTGTGTAACTAATTGGATAACCACACCAAGTAAAGCACGAAATTGCCTTTTTTTTATCCCACCTGCAGCAGTGAATGCAACCCTCTCTCCAGGGCGTTGGTGGGGCACAGAAGCACACACATTTATGAGTCATACATTTAATATGCTCTTCCTTCCTACTCATATCATAAACACTCTGAGAGATGGAAACGACACATCCCCTTTTTTCCTCTGTAACCACAGTGGATACTTTGTCAGAGAGTTGAGAGAGATTCTCTCCTCTGCGTCCTTTGACTGTTTCTCATCTTTACTCTCCAGTGCTCCCTCTCTCCTCTTGTCTTACCTGGTCTGACACTCAGAAATGATGCTTTGACTCCCCTTGTGCCAGTTTTTAAAAAAAAGCTTTGGTTGTGTGTGTGTGTGTGTGTGTGTGTGTGTGTGTGTTTGGCTGAGGAGATAAGAGATTAGCATGAGTCAGATAATGATTCAGGACACCAGGTGGCAAATGTCTCAAATTATGCTCTCTCCCCTCTCTCTTGTTTCCTTTCTCTTGTTCTCAGCCTTCAGTAGTCCGTGCACTGTACACGCTGTCAGTGCTGCTCTTTTGCTCGCCGTCATGTCCCATCGTTCCCATTCAGAATATGAGCCCATCTTTCCACAACTCCCTCTTTCTCTTTCTCCTCTGTGATGTCGCCTTGTGTTCCCCGTCTGCCTGCAACTATGGCAATTTTAATAACCTACCGGTTCACATGGTGGGCGTGGAGAGGTTAACAGGGGAGATAAAGAAGGTAAAGACAGATTGAGTGAAGAGGGAAGGTGGCGGGGGTGTAGTAGAGGAAGCGATGGCCAGATGTGGAGAGATAAACGCGAGCGTATCGGATTGAGCTGGAAATGGAGCACAAATCTCAAGGAGTGTATAGGGAAAAAAGCTGCAGCTCACGTTGTGCGCGTGATGCTGGGTAATTTAGAAAGAGTGGGACATAGGAATGTGTAGTGAGAAGCAGAGAGGGTTATAGAGAGCTGTGTAGAGGTGGATGGAGGCAGGGATAGAGAGATAGAAGGAGGGGTGGTGATCCTGGGGGCCTGATGACTCATGGCTGTGCTGCGGTTTGTGCGTCACTGGCGCTGGCTGGAGGAGGAGATAGTGGAGAGGTTTACGCATTTAATTACAGCCTTCCAATTTAGACGCACTGTACACACACGCACCTACACACACACTCGCACAAAATAATATCACAAATAATAGTCTTACAAGTACACTAATTCATGACACACACACACACACAGTATGTAGACAGGCACGGACGTAGGTGCACTGTGAGCACTCAAAGATGTTCGCAGCGTCTTCAGCCTACTTGCAAACTGAATGTTAATTATTCTTTTTTCTACAATCCTTTTTTTTCAACACGGGTATTGAGCTAAAAACGATTGTGGCCACGAGCGTGTTGAGCATGCACGTTCTCTGCCTGCAGCCATCCCATCCCAGACAGATCTTCAGGCACGAAAGTTATGAAGCCCCAAACTAAAATCCAAAATACCAAATCGTACCCTTTGAGCAGTTGCACCACACGGCTTGTGACTGGAATATGAAATGGAGACAGAGACATACACAGGGACGCGCAAGACCCGCTTTGATGACGCAGTAAAGCAAACTTCTCTCAGATAATAGTGATAGTTTTCACAATAGAACTTGCACTGTGGGATGTTGAAGTCATCCTGCTGGTTAAAGGTCATGCTTGTAAGAGCAGGATTTCTGCTTCACCTGTCATGTATTTTGTGGATTATTTATAGTTGTATGGTTTTGACTAAGACACGCAAGGCTTCTGATTGACTCACTGCAGGAAATTGTTCCAAAATGATCTTCACAATATCATATCCTTTAAATTCAACTTGCTGTTTCTCTGCTGCTTTAGAAATGACTTCTCCTTCAGTCAAGTCAAGTTGATTTCAAAAGCACTTTTAACACCTGCGCTTACCCAAGTGCTTGACAGGAAACAAAAGACACGCACGGATAGAAATGAGAGTTAAGAAATAGAATAAGAACATCATTAATAGCACGAAACGGTGGCAGAGCCTGCTCTCGAAACCAGGCACAAAAGACAGTGTGACGGCGGTGTTATGCGATGTTTCCTGTGTATATATTTGGCACTGTACATTTACTTTGAGGAAAATGAATAGACATTATTAATTTACGTCACAAACCTGGGCTTACGGTTTTAAAAAATAACATATTTGCTTTTTATTTACTATATTTAAAATAGTATTTGTTTGACAAAAATGCAATAATTAAATGCAGTAAAATACATTACAATTTTCATACAATTATATTATTTGTTAGATTAGTGACTCTTACATGAGCAACATTATCCCAAAATAACCAAATATAAAGCCTTTTCTCACATTCATTTACTCAATCTCTTGTTGATATCTATGTTTTATTTGGTATAAATGCTTCTTTGTGGACTTTTTTTCCCCTAACCCAGTAAATATCTATGTATTTTTTCAATATCCTACATCACATTACTCAGCCATCATTTTCAGGTTTCTAACAACCTGCAGTACGGTCTAATTTGTGCATTTATTTGAAGGAAATAAACACACTACTATATATTGTTTTACTTATTATAAATAAAACTCAAGGGCTCCTTCCCCTTTGAACTGACATGAAAAATAACGTGAAAATCAAAGAGCCCTAGGAAATCCTGAGAACACACTGTGTATATAAAAGGAGTACAACATTTCTTTTTAATGTTAACACATGCTTGCTTTCAGAACATATTGGTCTCACGCATTCTCATTTCATTTTAAATGTTTAGATTCAAACCCTTTCAGCACCTTTTAATTTTGTATTTCTTTGACTATCCTTTCCCGTCCAAACACATTACCCTCCTTGTGTGCCAATTATCCCCCTAAGAGGCTGCAAGCCTCACTTTTAAACAATAGGAGCAATCAGTTGCCCTCTCCCCCTCTCTATGCCCCTTTGCTCCTTTCTGTTTTCCCGCAGAGAGTGCAAAGGGAGGATAATTTTTCTAGTTTAGGGAGGAAAATGGCAAAGGAAGAAGAAAGAAGACTCAGAAAGAAATAAAGAATGAGAGACAGGCTGCTGATTGGGTCATGTTGGTTCACAGAGTCTAGAGGCACATCTGTCAATACACTGCTGCATGCAGATGTTTGCTGTCTTAAGCCAAGACAGGCAAGTAAAGAGCTGCTCTATAACCCTTGATACAGATATTCTCTACCCTAAAACACACAAAAACATGGCCACAATGTCAATAATATCTACTAATATTTTAAAACAAAGAAGCCAACATTACAGAGTACATAACATTTACACACTCAAACATGCAGATGTGTTTCTCAGACAAAAGACTGAAGCCAAATGTCTCATATCAAAAACTTCTCCATGTCAGAGCTATTCATAAATGCTTTAATTTGGCTCTTTTTGTTGTTATTCAAAGGATATGTTCAAATTATTTGTACATCATAGTGTAATTTCATTAACCTTCAAAATGAAGAAATCTTTTTGATTAAAAGATAATAAAACAAGACTTCCTTAGTTTTTGTAGATTCGTAAAATAAAGAAGCAGTACAAATTTATAACATAAATCACTCAAGCATTTCTTCAAATGTTGAAGTAAAAAAATGGTAATCAATTCAGGGGTGTGTTTTCTGCCAGTTTTCCAGGTCTTTCAATTTAATGCCTATTTCCCCTTTCATTCATGCCTGCTATCAGGAGTCGTCAGCATCTCCGTCCCTGGGGAGGGAAATCCCAGCTGTCACTAAATAACTTTTCAGATCACACCAATAAAGCTAATGTCCACTAACACCAAAGGGCGTGGAGTCCATTTAACAGATGCTTAACGCATGAGCACACAAGTGACACCCACGCACACACGTATGCATGTGCACAAGCACACACACAGATTGTTGTGGATTACCCTTACCAGGCTAATGATCTCATCAATGGGACGACTGGGACTCTTCTGAGACCATCTTCAACCGAAGGCCCCATAGGGACCTAGAGAGGGGCTCTGGGGTAATTACAATGTAAATGCTGTGTTTGTGTGTGTGTGTGTGTGTGGATACATGCATGTGCGTGCATGCGTGTGTCTGTGTGTATCCAAGATTAGGTTAATCTACAATCAGGCAAATTTGGATTATAATTTAGATTATAAAAAAAACATCCAGTTGTTAGCAGTTTTTACCAAAAACATCAGATTTAAACCTTGAGTTTAGACACTTTTCAGTCAATTTATTCTTTCTTAAACATGTAGTGCATAAAGACATTGAAATCAATTATTGTGTATGTAAATATGAATACAATGTATTTTATTTTATCTCATTCTGAACAATCTTGAGAACAAGAAAAATAAAAGTCTGACCTCAAATACAATTATAATAAAGGGACTTCATTTTGTCCAGTCTTTTCACATCTAAACAGTTTTAAATGAAAATTGTGTTAAAAAAAAATACTTCAAATTCGTTCTTTTTTCAGAAAAATAACATTTTAGCAAAGTTCACATGTTTGTTTGTGCACACGCCAATGTGTGCATGTGTTTGCTTTCTGCTACCTCTTAAAGTTTTTTTTTTACCGAAATTAAGGTTCAGCTCCTTCTCTGTTCAGTAAACATCCGGATGTGTTATCAAGGAAACAGAACATTTTACAAGCACCTGCTCACATTTGAAATTATGTTTAAACGTTCAAAATCAGTGGCACAGGATGCAAATGACTGGAAAGCAGAGGACAAGAAATGGAGGAGAGACTAATTGAGAGGGAGCGAGGGATGGGGTAAATGGATGTATGATTGATGTGAGCAACAAAAAAACAGGGGGCAGGCACAAATTGATCCTCACCTTCTTTTTTGTCATTGTGCCTTTGTTTTGGCTCATGGCCCCTCATCATCATCATCATTATTATGTCCCCCCTCTCTCTCCCTCTCTCTTTCTTTCTCCCTCTGTCACCACCCCTCTTCCCGCCCCTCTCTGTGACGCTCGCCATGCCAATCAGATCGTAACATGACATTATTGCTCATTATACCTGGGCTGAATGAACGGTCTGCTGGTGCTGGCCAGCCGTTTCAGGTACAATGCAGCCCACATCGAGAAAGACATGTAAGAAATGGCGCCTTAAAATGTAAATGTTCTGTTTCTTTGTCCTTCAATTTTCTGCATGTCATTTTCTTGGCGTCCAGACAGGATTGTACAAGGCAGGGCATTATGTCATCTGGGGATACAGGCTTGTAACGCCTAAAGACAGCACTGATGGAAAGAGATAGCAAGAGGGTGTGAAGAGAAAAACAGAAGCAAAGGAATGGAGTGAAAAAACAAAAACCATGGGAGAGGGAAAGTTAGGAAGACAAGCAGCAGAAAAAACATTGTGGTCATCTGCAGTGCGATGAGTCACCTGTAGGCAACACACACACACACACACACACATGCACAAACTCAAAAGAGAGGCTTTGCAATCTCAGCCCTCAGCTGTGTAGTTTACAATGCCATATAGTCTCATAAACTGCATGTACTGAATGCGTCACTAAATAATTTAAATCTGAAACACAATCTTCTGCTGAATGCACGAGTGAAAATAAAAACTGATGGAATTTCAAAATCAAAAGGAAACTACAAAATGATTCAACCTTTTAAAGCCTTCCTGGGGAATTTGAGATATCACCCCGGATGATTACCATAAACGGTTAAACAAAATGTTAATGAAAGACAGAAATTAGTCTTTGGATGCTTTACTGCCAGCATGATGTTGCTGCTTTGTTGAATACTTATGATAAAATCTGTGGATTAAATCAACCATCTGTATCCTTTGTACATATTTCCTTCTGCTACACCCTTCTGCTCCTCCTATGTTAGCTCGGGCTTGAAAAGGCTGCATCAGATGTGCTGTGATCAACGTGACTAAGTCATTCAACAAAGTTACTTTTCACAGAGGGAAGGAATCGATCACAAAAATGTCACAATAGAAGAGAAAATCACATTTGATGTTAATCACATTAGCATCACCGTGACAATGTCATAAACCAGTAAAACAGCGTTTTAATGTTTGGAAAGACAAAAGAATAAGTCAAAGAAATGAATAAAAGAAATCTAAATAAATTAAGTTGACATGCTTCTGCAGGATGAAAATGATATAAAATTACGATACAAATGTAAATTATTCAATACCTTTATTTATTACACTGTAACACCAAGATTTTTGCAACCTTCAGTTTTGTAAGGTCAACGACAATCAATATCTTTGTTATGAGAGAAACCAAAGAGGGGAAAAAGCAAACCTCTTTTTGCTTTTTATTTATTTTCACACATAGAATTTTATTTTGAGTGTGTTGAGTTCTTAATCACAAATCTCTCCTTCAGCCTCTGACATTTCTTTTATTCAGTGACAAAGGACTTTCTTGTAAAGCTCTATGTTAAACTGACTCATTATTCACGGCCTGTCAGATAGTGCAAGGTTACTGTAAAATAAAAACAAAGGATTCATACTACAGCCTGACAGGAATGAGGTGAGCTTTCCACAGCAATGTTATCTAATTTCCAAAAGTCAGTCCATTGCTGGGTGGTAGCATTATGTTGCTATTTGAATGTGAATATAGACTATTGATACCTGCAGCAAAGTGTTTCTGATGGCCGTGTGGCTCAAGGCCAGACAAGCATAAGGTTGTTGTTTCCTCCTTGAGGATAAAAAGATGGGAAATAAGGAGCAGATCTTCACTGATTCTAATTCTCCCTGCGCTTAACTCACACTCTCCAGTCCTCCGCCATCCCCCCCAGCTAGCTTCATCTCTTTTCAAGCCTCATCACCAGCACACGACACTCCCCCTGCTCTGCCCCACCACCTCACGCCCCTCCCCAATTGCCTCCATCTACTTTCATGTTCCTCAACAAGAATGAGATTAATTCAGTCCATTTGTATTAGTAGTAGCTGGTTGTGCTGCTTTTGGTTCCCTAACAGCAGGAAAAAAGAAACAAGTGTGAGCTTCTCCTACTCGGCCATCTCCTTACACTGTGGAACCTCACTGGGGTGTTCTCGCTCTCATGCCTTCAGTCTCTCCTGTGTGAGCGTGTTTGCAGCTGTACGCCTGTGCAAACGTTTTGGGCAAATTATTCTGAGGTGCTCTTTAATTCACGGGCCTAAGCATCTTTTAAAGCATTTCATTTCGGGAACATTTCAGTTAAGTGCATGCAGCTTTCAGGAGAAAGACCACACAGTAGCTATTAGCTTTTTCGCAGAGTTGCCATGGCAACACTATCAACGAGAGTACATATTGATTATTAATATTTTGCTATCATCTACTGAATTGGAAACTTTACATTGTTGAGAAAGCATTGAGAGACTAGTGTAAATGTTTTTTGTCCGGGTCTCAATACTCAATATATATGACCTGGTCACAACCTTTTTTTAAACTCTTTGGTTTAACTGTAGAGTCTGACCTCATGTTTGGTCAAACTCTGTTCAGACTCATGGTGTAACACATGAGAAAGCATCCACAAACATCCTGCCCTGATCCAAGCTCCATTTGGTAAATGCTGAAAAGAGGAATCACTCGCTCATACATTTGATCCAAAACCCAATCAGTAGTGCCAAAGGACACAGAACGGAAACAGATTTAAAACAATGTGAATTGTGTGTTTTCTTAGAGCATCAGATTGCTTCTTTATACATCCAATTACATCTTTGCTCATTGCAGAGATTTAAAATTTCATGTAATCTTCAAAAATGCATCAGAAATTTGTGTTAGTGTTAGATCAAATCTTGGAGAATGAAAAAAGATATCAGGCAGCATGTGGATAGACAGCAAGACAACTGATGGCACTGTATGTTTTTGTGCGTCCACACTTCTCAGATAAGTAACTTTATAAATTGAAACAAGAAGGCAGGAATGGCAGATCTTTCCATAGTGGACTCCCGCTACAGGACTTCTATATCCGTAAGGATTAATGTGATCGTAAAATCCCTTTTAGCTGTGATCGTAGATTAACCTATCCATCAAACTACAAGCTTTTTGAAATTTCTTCTGTGTTTACTTCTATATTTTTAGATGTATTTATTTTATAGATGTATTTATTATTTATAGGTAACTTTTTCCATTAGATTGTTTGAATTCCCCAATAAGTGTATGTGGTTTGCCACATGCCGTCCAATGTGGTTAAGAGTATCTGACTTGCAGCAGCTAAAACGGAATTTACTTAAAATGACGCAGTGCATGAATCATAATGGGCAACAGCTGAAAGCTCTGACTATTAGCTGTCCAATACAATAAGCTTTCTTATAATAGAAAATTGTTAACCTTAATTCCTTACGTACTCTGCATTTACAGCTAAAATCAATCCAATCCTTGTGTACGTTACCAACGTACATCCTTACTAATGTTTGGTTGGTGTTGATGCACGTGTAAGTTGTAAGAGTGCATGTTTACACACCCGATTTCAAAAGGTGAAAGATTGTAAAGAAGGCCACTAGGCTGAGAGATCACTCGTGTGTAGTTAAGACTTGTGTATGCTAAGCATTTGTTTTCAATCTATCTCCAAAAGCAGATACTGCACAGTTATTTTGGGTTTGATTTAAAGAGCTTTGAGACTTTTCAAGTGATACAACCTGCTGATATGTTTAAGGTGCTGCTCTCCTCCTGCGATTCACAGGTCAGATCTAACATTACCCCGCTTCACTTCCTCAGACAAGGAAAAAAGAAAAGAAAAAAGCTCCCAGAGGTAAAACTGAAAGTGAGAGAAACCGGTTGCCTTCTCTCCAAGGTCAACCAGCTGCCACAGTCAATGAGCCTCTTCAGTCTACGAGTAAACACATCACAGAATCACCTCCACAAGCATTTGTGTGTCATATATAATACAGCCCTTCAACATCATCTCGTGCCTAACAAAAACACACATTCAAAAACATAATAACCATTGTGAGCTTAATGGAAGGCTTTTGACTGAGTCATACAAGATGTCCTCCAAAACCTGTTTACATCTGATCTTTTACAGTTTTTTTCTGCTCTTGCCCATGTGAGCAATCCCTGAGACACCCTTTGGTGCTGTCTGTTTGTGTTTACTCCTGCCGACAAACCGGCAGCTTTATCAAGGGTGCTATGGAAAGGACAGTGTGTCATGAGGGACCGAACGAGCAGCACGGTGCCGCATTGTTTTAGAGGCTGGATGAGTCATGGAAGACACATTGGGGTTGGTGGCATTTGAGAAGGCTCGTCCATTGCATCAGGACAGCACTGTTTAAATCAACAGTGGGACTATAACATGTTCCCGTGATGCCTGTTTCAGCAGGTCAGACAAGGAATTAATCAAGGTATATTGTAACCTAATTACCTGAAAGACTCGACAGTTACATGCTACAATTGTAATTTGATTTCGGAGAATACCTCTGCTGTCTCTGTTAACCCTCTTCACAAACATGAATTTAAAATTCTCCAAACATCAAGCCATATTTATAGCACCTAGTACACAATGTGAGTGCAGCATCGCTGTGACTATTTCAAGTAATTTCTATATGACTCACCAAAGAAATTCAAAAGCTCATACATCATCAAAAGAGCAGACAGCCAATTCTGTTCTACTTTAGTCATGGCTGAGTTACTTCTCATCTATATCGTCATTTTTCAGTGAGAAGAGTCCACGCTTCAATTATTTGTTCCTTTTGACAAGTCTGAAATTCAAATGAGGCGCTTGACATTGTGTAGATTTAAACTGAAAATGTGGTCAAAAATATGTAAAACACACACACACAAACACACACACACACACACACACACACACAGTGCACCCCTCCCACCCTTTCATTCAGGTTTTTAAGACAAAAACATTTCAAAATAATGCTGCTCAGTAGGTGTTAGCTATCTCTGAGTGGCTGCCTTTGATTTTTTTTTTCTTCCTGTCTGTTCTTATAAAAGCAAAATTACACAAGATTGCCCACATACAATAGGGGCAGCTATAAATGCGTTCATTTTGTTTTTGACTTTCAGCACACATCTCCTACGTACATTCATCCCGTATGCCAATGTCAAGTGTATGCAGGTGACAGACTCCAAGTATAATCCGTTTTCCTTCTCACTCCCCTTTTTTTTTTTCCTCTTTTCCACCTCTATGTCTCTTTGTGTCTCGCTCCCCCCCCTCTCTCTGACCACCCTCACACACACTGCCAACGTGAGATAGCCATGTCTGTGTGTTCAGTGCAGTGTGTCATGTGTGATAATGTGTGACGTACTTGTCACGTACCAGCGGTTTTAGGGTTCCACTAGAAGCTACTTATTATTGTTATCGTTTGTAGGCATCATCATTATCAGCTGGAGCAGACGCGACGGGTCCCTCTGCGACATTGTTCCCTCCAAAAGACCCTAAAGCTCTAGCCGTCAAAGCTACCCACAATGTAACCAACAAAGGAGGAAAGAAAATACGTCGAAAATCACTCTGGCACTCTTTCAATGTCCCTCCCCTCATCCATTCTCTCATCCATGGCCTCCACCCCACCACCACCCCTCTGTGTAGGCTCTGCACTCTGTCTCCCCTTATTTCTCCTCTCTATCAAACGTTCACTTCTTTTGTCTCATGCACTCTTTCTTATTCCACGGCACTCTATCTTTTTGCGTGACACTGTCTGTCCTCGTCCGCTCTCTTTGGCCGCCATTGTCTAAAACACCCATCTCCTCATCTTTACCTCAATTCCCCTCTCCCATAGTCAGGGGAAAATCACAACCTACACACACAGATAGACGCACACCCCAACTCACACAAACACATACATGCACAGTGACTCTGTGCATGCAAATAGTCTAACCCCTCCTAAAACCTTCTTCTATGCACACACTCACCCACCCACCTTCTACTCTATCCAGACCTCTAACCCCCCCTCCCCACCCCTAATCCTAATCACACCACCACCCCCGTCATCAACCCTTATCTCATTCCACCAAATCTGCTGTGACTCAAAACAATTTCCTCTAATTTGCGATTTTACTGCCCACCCCCGCCTCCTACACCTCCATCAAACCATCTACCCCCTCCAATACCCCATCAGGCGAGAACCCCACCCAAACGCACATGCACACAATCACAAACACATACAAATGCACTCACGTACACACACTCTGACCGGTCGCCATTAACAATGACGGCTCATCATGTGTAAGCGGTGACTTGCCACTGTCATCCAGTGGAACCCGAGAAGAACTGCAGTGTGACGTCATGGCGGACGCCGGGCCCGCTGGTTGGTGGAACATATTTACGTTTGTGATTCTGTACGTGTGGTTGGGATGGGGGAGCCGGAGGGGTACAATTTGGTGGGTGGGTGGAACCGGTGGGCCTTGCTGCATTATTGAACTAGGAAAATGAGTGAGAGCCTACACTAGGTGTCACTCCCTTCCTCTCCAGTTGGCCTCTGCCAATTTCCCTTTTTTCTTCTCTGCTTTTTGCTTCTCCTTTTAGCTTCAAAGGCAAAGAAAACAGTTGATAACTGCACAAAAACAGTGTTCGACAACATGTTTGACGGTATGTTGCAAGGTTGCTTGACTGTGTTTAATGACTTGAATCAGCAGAAGGAGAAACAAATGTTCATGTGATTTGATTAAATTATTAGGAATCTGTTCAAAGTTTAGTGAAGCAGCCAAATGTGCCAGAAATATTGAACGTTTGAATTCCAACAAGAGCAGAACAGCACCACCCGATGGGAGGATCTCATAGCCACAACCAGATGTGGAGGATCACCTCACTGAGCGGTGTTACTATGGGAGGAAGAACATAACATGATGATGATGACAGGATACAAGCCTGTGTGCTGGTTCACCGTGACAGACTCAGTGATTTACGTCGGTGAAGGGAAAATAAATCTCCGAGTGAGAAACACGATGGCAGTTTCTGTCTCAGTCATAAAATGGTTTGACAGCCAACAGTTTTTATCATCTATTTTTTTCTAGCAGACAGTGTGCGGTTTGTACTAATGATGGGGATTTCAAATATCGCCTTCGGCTTGTAATGGTCATTTTAGTCAAATCTAAAACCAGGTGTATGCTGAAACATTTATTTCTTCAAAGACACGTGTCGTTGAGTCTATAGTGCAACAACCGTGAAATACGAACATCAAAGATCTTAGCATCAGTATTTAATATTAATATGTATTTGAATGTCATATGCCATACCATCAATAGCCGTAAATTGTTCTTTTACATAATTTTGTGATAGCTGAGTTCTTCTCCTTCTTCTTTGGGGGGTAGCAGAAAAAAGCTGTGAACACAACATTGCCATTCCACCTTTTAAGTTGACATGGCAGTTGCTTATTTACACACCCTGCAGTTATGTGGCGACCTAATCATTCATGTAAAGTCATATTTCTGAGCACTCAGCACATATTTACTCTTTTAGCTTTGTTTTGTGTCTAAACCAACTCCTAATGGATACATTTGGCTCTTTAGCTGCTAAATGGTCCCCAGTGTTCACTAGCTAGTTGCTAACTGTGTCTGTCTGCTCTTTGGTGCTGAGCAGTTAGCATACAGTGGGTTTTTAGAAGGCTTTTTTGCTGAAAACAGCTCTCTTGTGCAGACAAAAAAGACACTAGGAGGGAGGTGAGAGTGAATCAAAGTTGCAGACCGTGCAGCTGAACAATGAGCTGAAACTCACTGTTAAGCTCTGTAAGGTCTAAGGAAGCTGCAGGTTCATGTGATAATTATCCATAGGTTATCAATTAGCAATAATAACAAAGTGATCCCTTTCACTTTGTAACATTGTTGCCACATTAATTGACACATTGTTAGTGTGACATTATTATTAAATCTAAAACCAGGTGTATGTGAGCAGTTGTTTCTTCTTAGACACGTGTTGTTGAGTCTATAGTGCAATAACCGTGAAATCCAAACAACAAAGATCTTAACATCAACATTCAATATTAATATGTATTTGAATGTTATATGCCATACCATCAATAGCCGTAAATTGTTCTTTTACATAATTCTGTAATAGCTAAGTTCTTCTCCTTCTTCTTTGGGGGGTAGCAGAAAAAAGCTGTGAACACAACATTGCCATTCCACCTTTTAAGTTGACATGGCAGTTGCTTATTTACATACCCCGCAGCTATTTGGCGACCTAATCATTCATGTGAAGTCATATTTCTGAGCACTCAGCACATATTTACTCTTTTAGCTTTGTTTTGTGTCTAAACCAACTCCTAAGGGATACATTTGGCTCTTTAGCTGCTAAATGGCCCCCAGTGTTCACTAGCTAGTTGCTAACTGTGTCTGTCTGCTCTTTGGTGCTGAGCAGTTAGCATACAGTGGGTTTTTAGATGGCTTTTTTGCTGAAAACAGCTCTCTTGTGCAGACAAAAAAGACACTATGAGGGAGGAGAAAATTAATCAAAGTTGCAGACCGTGCAGCTAAACAACGAGCTGAAACTCGCTGTTAAGCTATGTAAGGTCTAAGGAATCTGCAGGTTCATGTGATAATTATCCATAGGTTATTAATTAGCAATGATAAAAAAGTGATCCTTTTCACTTTGTAACATTGTTTTCACATTAATTGACACATAGTTAGTGTGACATTATTATTTACACTCTACGTAGCCCTTTTAAAGCTGATTACATTTTTACATTTACAAGGGGTTAGGTGACTATGTGACAACCGACTTATCACTTATCACCCAACTCTACAGATACTATAGCATACTAAGCCCCTATGACAGTGACCTGTACTGTTAAAGCCATCTTTAACTTTTTCTACCTTGTTCTCCACAGAAAAATTGCCTGCGTCACAACTTCCACCTTCCGTCAATGTCGGGGGTGGAGAGATCTGACTTGTAGCAATGCCTCAGCATGCTGTTTTACCCACTCTCACAGACAGTAGAGAGTAAGTTAGGCGGACATTGCCTTGGTTATTGATTATTACCCAGGTAATTAGTTATTGATTACTCCCAGCCTTCTTGTCTGTGTCTGAGGGGACTTGTACTGTATGACCATTTAGTTTGGTATTGAGTTCTGTTTTCTGCCAAATCTAATTTCAGTATGGAAGATTTAGCTACAAAAAACGCATTTAGAGGAGTAAATGGACAGTCTAAAACAGACAAATCACCTTCTGCTGCTGCTTGCAGTGTTGACTCATGCTGCGGATCCTGGATGAGAAGAATCAAGTTCTTGGTACCTGTGGACTACAAGAATGAAACTGTTCAGTTTTTAAAACTGGCAGGACCCACGGTAAGATTGTGTTTACATGAGTTGAATTATTTTCTCCTCTGGAGTAAATATTTTCAGAGCTAAAGGTACTAAGTCTGCAACAACATTCTGAGTAATTGAGTGTGAATCATATAGGAACATCAGTCTTGTTGAGGCTGTTAGGATTGTATATTTTGAAAAGCTGCTATTATTTAGAGTAGTTTGCAGTTTTGGTCAATTACTACCATGATAAAAGTGCATATGTCTGTGTTGCCTTTAGTTTGAAACAAGAAGGTTGTGGTGTTCCAGCAATCCTTTTCAATTTGCTAGCTGCTCCATTATACCAGTAATTAACAGGGTAATAACTCCAAACCATTGGAAATAATTAGAAAACAAATTGCTGGTAGTGATAAAAGTGTGTCAGTAATAAAAAAAAAACAGAAACCAGAATACACCCTCACACTGACCTAAACAAATGCCTTTGAGGCATCACTATCTTGAGTTTCAGGCAAATACAGTGTGATATGTCGGCTTTACTAAATTAGCATTTGAAGATGTTCAAAAGTAAGTCTTAAATACCATGAAGTTTCTTATACAGTATATATCAACTCAAATGTATAGACTTTAAACATGCTTTACTAAAGTTTATCAGATATATTTTAGAACAATATTTCAAATATAGCACAGAAATCTAAACAGAAAATTATAACTTTGTGAGGAGAAAAAAAGTTTTCACTTTTCTCTGACTCCAATAGACCTTTTTCACGGCAGTGAATGTTGACATGTCATAGTAGGAAAAGCACAGGTGTATTTAAAACCATTAATGATGGCAGCATTCCACTTATGAGAGGCCCCGATATTGTGAATGCTGACTCACTGAAATAGCTTACTGGGAAACTTGATGGAATTGAGCCATCGTTAAGGCTATCAATTTCTGCTGTGTTTTTCCTACTATGACAAGTCCAAATGTTTGCTGTGAAAAAGGTCTATTCATCGCTCAAAGCCAGAACTTGATAGATGAGGACATTTAGTTTGCTTATGATGCCAAAGGATGTCAAAAACCTGCACCAGCAATCACTAGAACTATTTTCTAAAGAAGAAAGGAGAAGTAGAAAAGATCTTTAGAAATACAAAGGAGCTACAAAAACCAAAGCATAACACATGCCAGCTGCCAAAGCAAATAAGAACCTCAACCTTTTTTTATACAAAAAACTAAGCCTAACATTAACTCCATCAGCTACTTTGTGTGCTGCATGGGGAGTATACTGTTTCATTCAAGTTTGGTGAAGTTCACTCATGTTTTCATATTTACAAAAACGAGGGAGCGTGACTTTGTTTTTCAGTTGATTTCACAGATGATGAGCTTCCTGATTGGCTTCATCAGCATGGTGTTCTGCGGTCACCTGGGGAAAACAGAGCTGGCGGGGGTGGCGTTAGCGACAGCCGTGAGTGATCTAGGTGCAGTTTAGTTTCTGTTTTTGTTGGCATTCTGCTCCCAGGCATCACACTGCTCATTCTCTTTTATAGCGTTGCTTTTGAATGTATTTCATTCAGAGATTTATCCATCCAAACATGAATCTGGTTCCCCTTTCTTTCTAGACTGTTGTCTAATGATATCTCATTTCAATATAGGTAATAAATGTCACTGGTGTTTCCATTGGCTCTGGTTTGGCATCCGCATGTGATACGCTCATATCTCAGGTATTCAATTCCTCTTATTTACACAACCAGGTCAGTCCTGACCAGTTACTGCTGTGTTCACAGCATGCACTTCCAGTTTTGTTTTCCTGTGTCAAATTGCCCTTTTTCTTCCACCTGAGCAAGTCTTTTTTTATTTCCCTGTTTTTTAGACTTATGGGAGTGGTAACCTAAAGCGTGTAGGAGTGTTACTCCAAAGGGGAGTTTTGATTCTGCTCTTAGCTTGTTTCCCCTGCTGGGCAGTCCTCATTAACACTCAGCCTCTTCTGCTGGCTGTCAAGCAGAGTGCAGAAGTTGCCAGGTAAACTCCAATTCAGAATCACAGCCATACAATAGCACAAACTTACATCAAATGCTACATAAACACGTATTACTTGTGAATCAAGTTATATGATGATTTGTTGGACTTATTTATCATTTTCCCTTTTTGTCTTTCTGCCATAAAGAATTTCCCAGCTGTATGTGAAGATTTTTATGCCAGCTCTGCCAGTGAGTTAAACCTCCAACAGTTTTTTTTATAACAGAGATAGTATGTTATATAGATAATGTTTTTGTATCTCCATCCATATATGCTGTGTTAAATTGTTTTTGTGTTGCATTATTGATCCAAAAAACCCCAACCATCCATTTGACTTCATGTTGGATTCTTCAGGCTGCATTCATGTACCAGCTGCAGGGGAGGTATCTTCAGAATCAGGTGTGTTTAATGACCTGCAAGACCACTGGTGTGAAACAAAAAAACAAGTAACAAGACCATTTTGTGTGCCAGAAATGAGCGTGTAATGTGAGAAAGAAACCATCTGCACTGATGTGTTGAACATAGCATGTTTTTTAAACAGCTTGCTTTGGCCCACAGGGCATCATGTGGCCCCAGGTGATATCTGGAGCCGTGGGGAACGTTTTAAATCTGATAATAAACTATGTCTTCCTCAACTGTCTGGATCTGGGGGTCGCGTGAGTACACCCACCATACCCACCATAGCATACTCCTTAACTGAGTCATAATCTTTAATATTAAAAACCAGTCAATCCGAGCAAAAATATAGCATGCTGGAGACTTTATTGGAGGACTTCTTTGTATGAGTGACTGACAAAGATTTCATGCTTTGTTTTCTACCTTTTTGGGTGTTCAATTGTCTGGACACCACTAAAGTGGATCTGCAGCTGCCAATACCATCTCACAGTATGCTTTGGCTGGGTTTTTGTTTGTGTACATCTGCTTCAGGGGTCTGCACAAAGCTACATGGGATGGTAAGTAGGCTATAGTGGATAAAACTACTGTAGGCATAACTTTTCATTTGAACTTCTTATGATTTCTTGGTAGATTTCTCTGATGAAGTTTGTAATATGGTGCTAATTTTCAAGAAAATATAAACAAAGAGACTATTTTGTACATTGGTTAGCGCCATCAGAAATGAAATGTTCGAAATAAAAGCTCCATTTAAGTGTACATTTTTCAATAAAGTAAGTCTAGGTATATATTTTATTCATAACTCTACCCCCGCTTTACAATTACTTGTATTTAATTAATTGGACATGAACAAATTCAAGAAGATCTCTATTTCATCTATAATTAGTGCCCCATGACAGTTCTTTTTAGGTAGCTTCATAGAAAATTATTAACAATTACAGACCTAGAAAGTAAAGCAGTACAGTGTTGGCATCATTTAAACAAAGTGCTGATCAAATATTTTCTATCCTCTGGATTCACACTTACATTAATATCAATTGTTAGCATGCTGACATTAGCATTTGTCTTAAAGCACCATTGTACCTGACAACAGCCCCATAGAGCTGCTAGCTTGTGTAGACTCTTCTTTAATCTTTAATGCAATGTCTTCAAATGGATGAGTGGTCAGTGTTTTTAGTATAACGTGGCTGTCTCAAAAGTATGTATACATTTTATTAAATCCATTGTACCTCATATTATCTCCAAGGCTGGTCAAAGGAATGCCTGCAGGAGTGGGGTCCGTTCCTCCACCTGGCCATCCCCAGCATGCTGATGTGTTGTCTGGAGTGGTGGCTGTATGAGATCGCAGGGTTCCTGGCAGGCATCATCAGTGAGGCCGAGTTGGGAGCTCAGTCCATAGTTAATGAACTGGCTATTTTCGTTTATATGGTAACTGCCTTACAATATTTTTTTCTTATAGTTAGGATGATTTTCAAACCTAAACATACCAGAAAAAGAATCTAACACAACGTAAACTATGACATGTTTGTGCAGATACCTGAATGATTTTGATGCTTTGGACTAAATTTAGGAATCATGGTGTATTACTATATTTAACTATGAAATGATTGTTGTCCATTTTCCATTCCTGTCTACCACAGTTTCCAATGGGTTGCTCTGTTGCTGCCAGTGTTCGGGTTGGAAATGCTCTTGGTGCTGGGAACACAGAGCAAGCCAAGCTATCCAGCAAGGTCTCCCTCATCTGTGCATGTATGGTTCAAACATGTATCCTGACAAATCTCCTGCACAATTTTATTGATTTTGCTAGTGGAAAGCTCCTTGGATCTGTCTCTATCAGGCTTCATTACAGAACTTCTGAAGTCTGAAATCCTAATTTACATTTAGGACTATTGGTATTACAGAAACATGTTTCTTACTTCATTTAGTAACAAATCCTATTTTATCTTAGGATAGAACCTAAGCTATTACAGAACCATCCTAACTAAAGTATTTCCCAAGTTAGGAATCCTAAAAAAGATAAGGTCTGAGATGTTGGACATAGGCACGAGTTTAGTTAGTGCTTCTGTAATGGGAAGACAAGATTTTTCCATATATTTGAAACTTAAGTTGAGATAGGACAAGCAGCAGATATTTTTTTCTGATCTACCAACTTTTTTTCAAAGACATGTAACAATTGCAGTTAAATCTGACACCAAAAAGCTTTCTGTTGGGTCCTCTAGTCTCTCTGTCATTTGTTGATTTAAAATAAATGCTGATCCACATAAACATAAATTTGGTTTCACATATTTCCCACCCTTGTCTAATAACATGCTGTCATTCTTCTGCTCAATACAGTTATGATCTCATGTTTCATCGGAGTTTGTCTTGGTGTGTCTAAGGATGTGGTTGGTTACATTTTCACCACAGAAAAGTGAGTACAGATTTTGCTTTCTTATCTCAAACAATAACTAACAACAGACCTCTCACACACAGAGCTCCTCTAATGTTAATGTGATGCTCTTCATGTATTAACTTCAGAGGACGCTGACCCTTGAAACATTAACTTTGCACTCAACATTTTTTTTGCAATTTTATTCTTAGATCCGTTTTTGCATTTTACTTTTAGAGACATTATTCAGAGGGTGGCTGATGTCATGAAGATTTACTGTTTCATCCATGTCTTTGAGGCCATTGCGGTGAGCCTTTGCCACACAAATCACTTTACCTCTCCTTAACAAAATAAACCTGACTTGTTGTCACGGATGTCAGATTTCTCTTCGTTTTGCCTACACAGGCTGTGACCGGAGGTATTGTCAGGGGGGCAGGGAAGCCATTGGTTGGTGCTTTATGCAACTTGGTGGGTTTCTACTTCATTGGGTTCCCCATTGGAGCGTCTTTGATGTTCCCTGTCAAAATGGGCATTGTAGGTGAGGACAGATAAAAACATGTGTGCAGTAAGTAAAAATTGAATCATATTTCCATTCAAACTAATAAGCGGTCCTCTTTCCATCTCTGTTGCAGGGTTGTGGTCGGGCTTTTTCATTTGTGTTGTTCTACAGTCCACATTTTTTATTGTTTTCCTGTGTAAACTCAACTGGACGAAAGTCACTGAAGAGGTGAGTGTAATAGTGTGTCACAGGACAAAACTAATTAAATTAATACATTGCCCTTGCCATTGTATATAAAACTGTGCAAATTCAACAATGTGAACAGAATGTGATACTAATGTTGAAGCCTGTTCTTCATTGTTTTTGAAATATCAAATATGTAATACAGTTTGTTTAAATATTTCTAAATAGGCCCAGATAAGAGCAGGAGTCCACATTGTAGAGAGGAACGAGATCTTCGGGATAGAAAACAAAGGTTAACACAAGTTATTTTACCTACCACTACATACGAACATCTTTTTTTTTCTGAGAATTATTCCACAACTAATGCTAGTCATAAATTAAAACCTCCCATAGCCCTGGATTCTGGTGAAAAACAGTTCAACAATGGGACCAGTATATCCAGTTCTTTGAGTCCAATGGAGGGGAAGCTGGAAGTGCTCGGTGCAGGTCAGCAGACATCAGATGACGTGGTTCTGTCAGTCAGGCAGCTGGTGGTACGACGGGGCCTTGCTGTGCTGCTCATGGTCATCATCCTCGCTGTTGGAGTCTTCATCAGCGAGCTGCTCATCAGACTGCTCGCATGAGACGAGTGACCATCATCATGTGTACAGCACAAAACTCAGCTTTGTGAGTCTGCGTTCCAGATTACAGATGCATCTTCATGTTTAGCAATAACATGTTCCAATATTAGTGGACTTGTTGAATTTTTTTAGATTTTTTGGATTATTACTTTATTTCCTGTCATCACTTCATACCAAAGGGTTTGTCTTTGAAGAAAAAAATATTTATGGTACTAGTATTATTAGTATTAGTATTTTTTGTTCTAATCTTATTTAAAGTTCAAACCCAGTCACTTTGGCAGTACTTACATTAGTCATGTAAACTTACAGGAAGTATGACTTCAATGAGGAAGCCAATTAAAAACTTAACTGGAGAGATACTGCAGAGATGTCTCTTCATATATAAAGATGCAGTGTAAGAGTTTCCAGTAGAGACAGTACACATTTTCATTCTGAAATATATATAGTCTGAATGGATGACACAATTATAGCATGATTAAATGCTATATTTGGGCTACAGCGCATCGGTGCATCGTAGATGTGTGCTTTCATCATCAAAGACAGAAAAGCTGCTTTTTTTCTTTGGTTTGTTTTTTTCTTCCTTTGATCTGTTTTGCCAAATTTGATGATAATGAAAGGTCTGTATAGGCACACTGCAACGTGCTGGCTGGATGAGGACATATCAAACAGACATATCCACAGTTACAAGCTCACAAATAAAGAATTGGCCTACCAACAGTAAACATTAACCATGTGTGATTGTCAGAAATATGTACATGTATGGTGTTTCTCCACAGATCCTATGAAAGTAATTAGCTCAACATTTTGGAAAATATGCTTGTTATTTGAGTTGTAAGACAAGATAGATACCAAAAGGAAGGAAAAATCAGGAAGACTTCCTTTACTCACTCACTCATTCTCATCTCTCTCCAGCTGCTATTCTCTTTGGGCGTTCACTCAAAGTAGTTCAACCAGGTCTTGCCATGACCTCTCACTCGCCTCCAGTCTTCGTATCAGTGCCCAGTCCTGCTCCACATTCCAGCATCCAGGTCTTCAGCAACTCTCTTCATCTTCTCTACTGCATCTAAGGCAACGGTGTGTTATACTTAGCAACGGCTGTTATCAAGAAAATAACACATAGCATTCTACTTTAGAATTCAACCAAGCCATGCAATAAATATAGACTAATGCTAATCAACAGCTCACATGTTCTCACATCAGGCAGCCCTAAACAAAATTATCATTTTGGGAAATATGCTTATTTGCTTTCTGGCATGGAGTTAGATGAGAGATCAATTCCCCTCTCAAGTCTGTAAGGTAAATATGAAGGTACAAAAAGCACTTGGTTAGTCTATCAATACATGGACTAATCAAATTACAACTAACTTGTTATGGAGTCCCGTTGTTATTGTATTTAGGCCACATAGTCCCTTCTGAAGGCGTGTTTTTGGTACAGACTAACCACTGCATATTTTGGTGGTCATAGGTGATAATTTCAAAAGTGCTCTCACATAAGAGGTTTCCTCAAAGGTCTACACTCTTGCCTATCTGAAGCCAGTGCACCCACAAGCCACTGCACTCTCCAATCGGACATCAGCACCAACTTGCAAAAAAAGTTTTCAACAGTCTCTTCAAAAAACATGCATTTTAATTAATCGTTGCTCAACATGTAAATCAGGCTTGATTTATACATTGTTACATCGTTGTCTGAGCTTTAGTCTTGCTCATCAGCTGTGACATTGTCACAG
Organism: Etheostoma cragini; assembly: GCF_013103735.1. Taxonomy (NCBI): domain Eukaryota; kingdom Metazoa; phylum Chordata; class Actinopteri; order Perciformes; family Percidae; genus Etheostoma; species Etheostoma cragini. The sequence goes on along the minus strand of NC_048419.1, from coordinate 13,142,755 downwards.
GCTCCTCACAGCGACTGTAATCGTGGCCCGCTCACCTCCAGAGACTGTAATCAGTAACATGCTGTGGCATCATTAACAAGTGACATGTGTAAAGATTAGCTGTCAGTATCATAAGAGTAGAACTTGTGATAGTTGCTTAAGGAATCTCATATTAACTTTGTGGTTGTGGAATCATGCAGCACAATCATTTACCTGTAAATCAGTTAAATTATGGCTGTTTTTAGTGATACTACAGATTATTTTAGAGAAACAGTCCCTACTACTTCAATATTTTTGGGGGAATCTTTGATCACTTTTGGCAACTTTAAATCAAATATGCACTACTACAAATGTGTTTTCTAGATAATATGTTTTATCACAGTTATTAAACTAGGCTTTCGATCACAATTAATAGCTAATGCTTTCCTGAGTCTTTTGAGTTCCTATATGATACAACAATAGAAACAGGATGAGTGGTACCTTCCCAAACTCATAGTGCTGCTTTCACAAATCCAAATTCCACATAACAGAGTGTGTACACTTAACATGTTAACTCTCTGAGACCGAGAGACTCGTCCACGAGCCTAAACAGCAACTCGGATTCATAGTTTAATTATTAAGCAACCATAAAACCTATCAACTCACCAAAAGTTGCGGCTAAAACGTAACCAGTATGCGGTTAGGGAGGTCGCTTCCGGGTCTTTCTAGCCTCTACAGATGATTTTCTATCCTGCCTGGAACTTCCAGCCTTTTTTGGGGTTGTTGAGCATTAAAAATAAAAGTAAAATTATAATATGATTACTGTCTCACAAATTTAAATATAAACTGGTCACTGTAGTCCCATCACCATGGCACTTTTATTTAGTCATATCTGTGAATCTGTGGCATTCAGTTGCACAAATATGATGATATTTAAATCTGGTTTTGGTGCTTCTTTGTTGTTTGCGCAGGTTTATTTACACAATGTGTGTCTGATAAAAGAGGACATTTTGGTTGTCATGTGAAAGTAGCTTTGCAGTTATTTACTAATGCATCTACATCCTAGCAGGACCAAGAGTAGGATTTTTCTTTTGGCGGCTGTGGGATGCTGTTACAGAACAACAGGACCTTAATAATTGGTGGTTTCATTTTTGGATCCTTGGCAATATGGTTTCTATGCGTTTCCTTTAACTGCATGCAATAGTTAAAAGAACCGTAGAAGAAGAGTTAAATCTACAGTATGCAGTTCAGATTAAAGACTATGACAAATTTCTTGGTGAAGTAATATATTTTAACTTCTTTGTGGTTAGTTTCATTCTTAAACACTTTAAACGTCCTTTTTTATTGTGTGGAGGGCTATGGCAGTATATTATGTTATGGGCCAATAAAAAAGTAACTATCTTGTTATTTATCAATCACCTCTGTCCTAGAGAATAACAGGGCTAATTGACAATGATATAGGAAGACAATGCAGTAATGTACAATCTGCTCAGAGCTAAATATATCAATTTAACATAAATCAACAGTTTCTTCCAGAAACCGGAGGAAATGCAGTAGGCACCATATGTTAGCAAAAACTGATAGTGACATATTGCTCAGAATCAACATATGCCACCAGAACAAGAGTTAAGTAGTGCAGTAGTAGTAGTATTTAAGTAGTGTGTTTCCCTTCGGAGTTGGTTAAGACAGAGAGCAGAGTTCAAAGAGAGTGAACATTGGATTTACATTCACCAGGTGGACACAAACATGACTCCAAATGAATAATAGCAACACGTTACAGGTCTACATTCTTCCCAAAAAAAACGGAAGTTATTGTCTTCACTCCCAGGACTTTTTCCAGATGTCCTTAAAGTCTGAACTGGGAAGAAGGGTGTGAGGCTTCTCCCTCAACTTAGATTCAGTTAAAAAAACACTTTGAACTTCGGGAGCTTGTTTCATTGCACACATTCAGAGCAATTCTAATTTACTTGGATGTCAGCACATCTGGCTGTGTAAGTTTTAAATGTTAAAAGAATGTTTTTGATATCTTGTACGTCCGTAATCTGTCTTGTGTCTCCATTTTAGGTTGTTGTATGCTTTATGTTGAAATTATGTTTAAATTGTGCTGCTGCAAGTCTGGGCCAAAAAACCCAAGTTGTCTTATTCCTGGTAAATAAAAAAGATAATTTTGCCATGTTACCTTAACACCTGATGTTGTGTTGTGTTCACAAACAGTTTTTTAACCCACAAGTGGCAAAAAAAAATTATTATTTCAAAAAAAGTGCAGTCACGGCTGGTTTTGTTTTTACCTTTTTTCTAGTTATAGTGCTCGAACCGACCCCTGAGTGTTTTTTTGATTCGAGAGGAGGGGTGTAGTGTAGGTTTCCTGTGGGCTCCGGCACATCTGAGGGGATTGAGGGGAATGAGGTTGCAGATAAAGCTGCTAGATCGAGATTAGGAAGAGACGGGGGGAGGTGGAGGTGCCTTTTGGTAAATTGGAGCGCAGCAGTTTCATCAATGAAAGACTGAACCAGCAGTGGCAGCGGGAATGGAGTAAAGACACCAGAGGGAGGAAACTGTTTGACATCCAACAGTCAATAAAATCCGGGAATACAATATGCCTACCTAGGATGGATCAGATTAAATAAGCCATATTAAAGCTGGGACATTGTGGGTTGGCAAGTCAGCTGTTTCGGGTGGGGAAACACAGGGATGGCAAATGTCTATTCTGTGGCGTTCTGGAGTCTGTCTAGCACGTCATTGTACAGTGGGGCATCAAAGGCATCAAATGACAGATAGGACATTTGTTTAGTATGTCACAAAAAGTTAGATTTTATTTCCATCATTTACACTTTCAAAATAACAGAAAAAAATGGCATCTGCACAAGTTTGGGCACCCTACAGAGTTTCAAGCATGCACCGCCCCCTTTGGAAAGCTGAGACCTGACAGTGTCATGGATTGTTCTCAATCATCGTCTGGAAAGACCAGGTGATGTCAATCTTAAGGTTTTAAATGGCCAGACTCATCTGACTTTGGCCCATCAATTGGCACCATGGGTTCTTCTAAACAGTTGTCTAGAATACTGAAAATGAAAATAGTTGACATTCACAAAGCAGGAGAAAGCTGGCAAGAAGATGGCAAAGCGTTTTTAGATGCCAATATCCTTTGTTTGGAATGTAATTAAGAAATGGCAGTCACCAGGAACAGTGGAAGTTGAAGCAAGATCTGGAAGACCAGGAAAAATATCAGACAGAACAGCTCACAGGATTGTGAGAAAAGATAGTCAAAACCCACGTTTATCTGCAAGATCCATCCAGAAAGACTTGGCAGACACAGGAGTTGTGGTACACCATTCCACTATAAAGAGATACTTGTACAAAAATAGTCATCAGAAGAAAACCTCTTCTACATTCTCACCACAAATATCAGCATTTGAAGTTTGCAAAGGAACATATAGACAAGCCTGATGGATTGTGGAAACAAGTTCTGTGGACTGATGAGGTTAAAATATAACTCTTTGGCCAGAATGAGCAACATTTGGAGAAGAAAGAGCACAGAATTTAATGAAAAGAACCTTTGTCCAACTGTTAATCATGCTTTGAGGTTGTATTGCAACCAGTGGCACAGGGAACATTTCACAAGTAGAAGGGAAAATAGAGTCAGTAAAATTTTAGCAAATGTTGGATGCTATCAAAATTCAAGGTGGATTTCATCAAGAGGCGTAAACAGAAGGTTTTGCCATGGCCTTCACAATCTTCTGACCTCAACATTATTGAAAATCTTTGGATAGACCTTTAAAGAGCAGTGCATGACAGACAACCTAGAAATCTCAAAGAACTGGAAGACTTTTGCAAGGAAGAATGGGCGAAGATACCTCAAACAAGAATTGGAAGACTCTTGGCTGGCTACAAGAAGCGTTTTCAAGCTGTGATACTTGCCAAAGGGTGCAATACAAGGTATTAACTCTGCCGGGTACCCAAACTTTTGCCGATGCCTTTTTTTTTGTTTTCTGTTATTTTGAAAGTGTAAATGACGGAAATAAAATCCAACTTTTTGGGGCATTTCTTACGAATGTCTAATCTGTCATTTGATGCCTTTTGGAGATTTTTCCATCTTTTCTTGGCTTCTTTATGCACATTAATAAAAAAAATTACCTGGGGTGACCAAACTTTCTAACCCCACTGTACACAGTCCAAGATATGCTGAGGAAAGGAGACTAATATTCGAGTTGGGAATTGACAAGTTTTTCCTTAAAAACTTAGATGGATGATGGTCCTAATCAAAAAGAGAGGATTGGAACTAATAATTTCCTGAAAACCATGGACCTACTGTATGAGAATATAGGTCCAAGAGGAGCTAATATGTGAGCTAGATTGTCCTCATCACCAGTGGGAGGCAGCAGTTCACTATTAGTGCCTAGTCTTAGGCAGAGGGAAGCTCTGCTTATACAAACACATGCTTAGGAAAGATTTGACTGTTTAGTTGTACAAAGAGAAGGTAAGAGCAGTGCTGATATAAACATGTGCTTTATCATTTTGGACAGGCTATTGGAGAAGCCTTGCTACTCAATCACATGCTTCGTCTACTTTGGTTTGTTTAAGGAGATTTTGTGGTTTTTCTCCAGTTTTCTTTTGTCAGTTACAAGTTTTGTATTTCTGTTTTAAGCGTGCTGGCACTTTACAAACAAATCTGCGCTATTGGAACTCAAAATGTCTGCCTGCCTATTTTTTGACGCTCTGTCTACTGTTACAAACGGTTGGGCAGGCAAGACACTTTGCTTCTGATCCACTTTTGCGACACAATTGAAGTGTGGTGTTGCGACGTAATACATCCAGGGTTGATGCTCCATGCCCTTGACCGGCAGCTGATTGGACAAACTTGTCACGTGGGTCTGGCTACTCCCAAACTTCTAAACAACCATCATGGTGGCTCGTTGAGAATACGATCTTGTGTTTTACGAAAACAGTTCACCGAAACGTGTTTCTGAAAACATTTAAACGAGAAATAGGCCATACAGCTAATCTGTTTTTATTTCAGATCGACAAAGGTTAGTTTGAAAGATTTTTGTCTACTTGTATTGGATAGTCACGTTTAACAGATTTATTACTAATAATTACCATTACTTTTTTTTTTTTCAGGATGCTTTGCGTTCACGTTAAAGTCACTTGGAATAAAGTAAAGTGCGACGTGACAGAAGCATCGCACGGCCAGGTGGATCTTTACTGTGTCGGTGCAGATCCACCTAGCCGTGAGACCATGCTTCAGTTGTGTCGCAAAAGTAGATCCATAGCATGAGGCTTTTCCGGTGTTGTATGGTGCGTGGCAAAGGACAGATCAAAACCGTTGCACAGCCTGTTGGAAAATCCGGGTTAGGTAGGAAAGTACACTCATCCAGGCAAGCACAGATCTCATCCTCAGGTTAAATGAATCACATAGAGAGACCA
>NC_048419.1:13027373-13132373 GCF_013103735.1 Etheostoma cragini | reverse complement strand
GTCTGGGAGTAAACCTTGACCATTTAGCGTCCATGCTTGATATGGGAGGGGAGGGACAGACCTGACCTGACCACAGGGACCTGATTGGTTAAGTGGACTGCCTGTTGTATCAAATGTTTGTCCAGCTGGACCAGGATCAACAGAGCTCTTTCTTCTTTCTCTAGACTGCCTTCTTCTCTAAATAAAATAAAAACATAAAATAAACATCAGTGTACTGCTGGCTCTGTTTTATCAAAAAACAAATCTTAGATTAAAATACAAGCTCTCTGACCTCCTGTCCTCTTATTTCCAAACTCCTGGCTATGCCCTCAGCCCTCTCAGTGAACTGATCAGGGGAGAAAGAGAGATGTGCTTTAAATGCTACACGGCAGAGGATTTGAGGTATAGTAAGTGATGTTAATCAAATACATCTTTTGTCAAATTTAGCAAATATCTCTTCACGGTCACCTAGCTCTATATTTTCTGTGTGCACTGAAAAACTACACTACTGTACTACTACACAGTCCTGGCTATGTAAATGGAAAACAAACAGAATGGAGTGCAAGAGTCACAAAACACTATTCCAGCCAATCGGCAACAGTTGATGGTAGGGTTGGAGTTGGATTTGTTTGGCAGTTGAGTTCAAATATCAGCAATCTTTGCCCAGCATTGCTTACTGCACTTTTAACTAGTATATTTTATTGGTCATGATGGCACTTGATAGTCTGGCTATCACCAGACCAAGCCAAGCTTAACTGATTTGAGACTGAGCATTGGTCTGGGGAGTCTGTTCTATATCTTCTTTGCACAAGGGGCCATAGTTCTAATGACTCTGCACGCAATTGGTAGTCCTTCAACCAATCACACCAACAACCCAAGTGATGTAGAAGCGACAGCGGAATCAATGGGTTGCTGTGCTTCGGTGGCCGTTATGTTGAATGTAAACAAGAAACTGCTTGGTCGCTTCTCTACTGTCATTGTGTTAAACCTGACAATAGCACGGCAGGTAGATAGGCCAGTTTGTGACTGGTTGGTTGGTGAAGCAGGAGAGGTAAACGTGCAGGTTTCCAGACCAAGGGTTAAGACTTTCCTCTCTAAGTGTAGCTTTTATGGTGCCATTTTAATGCTACAAAGTACTCTCTTGCCGTTTCATTGACCTCCATTAATTTTGACATTACTTTGACAGCAAATAACTTTACATCTGAAGCGTTTAAAGACTATATTTGTACATTGTTTATTTCTATAGAAACACGAAAATGTACAAAAGGCTCCAGTACCTTGTACCTCACATTATGGCTCCATAGCAGACATTTTTGCACAAATAGGCTAACGCTTGTGTCATGACCAAGCAACTTGCTTTTGTGTAGGCGACAAATCACCGTATTGTCAGGAGAAGCTCGCAGACATACTTGTATTAGCTGTTTAGGTTTAATTACTAATGTTAACTAGCATTTTAGTTAGCAATAATTAGCCAGTGCCTATGTTATCTCCTAACACATTATGCCCTCCGTCTCTGCAAGACTGGGAAGGATTGAGATTTCTCTTGGCACAGCTACCAGAAGCATTACAACTTTCAGACAGGTTGCTCAAGTCACATCTACGTAGTCAGGCTCAGTTGGAGGCTGCACAGTAACGCTCAGCCCTCACTGGAAAAGTTCTTCAACTTTCCTTCACAGATCTCTGTCCAGAGCATCGGGATCTGTTGGTCAATTTCTTTAACTGTTTATAGTCTCCGTCCAGAGCATAGACTGTTATCAATATATATACAGTCTATGGTCCAGAGCAGCACAATCTGTTGGTCTTTAACTGTCTATGATCCAACTGCAGGGCAAAATCAAATCGCTGGCAGAGTGGGCGGGGTTTACCCAGTCTTGGCACTTGAGGCTTGATGACATTTTTTAACAGCACAAAATCCATCAAACATGACGGACGAAACATGATCTTACAAAGGTAAAAAGAAGCAGCATACACACTTACACCACACCCAACTCAAGGCTGAAGATTAAGACGTAGTTGGCCCCCAGGTTAAAAATGTTTGCTGCTGCCGCTGTGTACAACTGAGGTAGAATTATCCCCTGTCAGACAAAAAAGGCATACAATCCTTAATCAGCTATCCAATCTGAAGAGCTAATTTTCAAACTGCATGAATATTATTTATTTATTATAACATAAACAAAATATTTGGGAAAAAGAAAGCACTCCACTAACAAGACTATAGTAAGCCTAAACCAGCAGCTTGATTAGGCAGAGTGGTGCTTTGTGCTAAATGCTCATTTTAGCATGCTAACATGCTGAAAGTAACAACGCACATGTATAGCAATAATGTGTACCATGTTTACCATTTTAGTTTAGAGTGTTAGCATTGTCACTCTCCGATGTAAGTCGAGTGCAGATTTGAGTTGCACATGCGTCACTTTGCGATGAGTAAAGATGTGAGTTGCGAATGCATCACTTTGCAACAAGTAGCATACAAGATGCTAACAAGAGACTTCTGTAATGTCAATACAGTAAAAATGGACCTACTTAACTAAGTTCCTTCACTGCTGGCTACAAGTTAGCAATAAAACATAACAAGGTTGTCAGTTGAATGGTGTTTTGAGCTAACGTTAGCAATCAAACAACCATAGATAGCTAAAAGGTTTTTGAAATGACTGCTAGCTTAGCTACAAGCTAGCAATCAAACACAACAAAGGCTGTCACTCGAATGGCATTGTGAGCTAGCGTTAGCAATCAAACAAGATAGCTAAAACGTTTCTGAAATGATTCCCATTGTCTTTTTAGTTTTTATTGTTATTTTTATCGTTTGTAATGAGAAAATGTTATAACTTCATGGATTTGACTAATTTCAATATGACATGTTATGCTTTAAACCTTTAAAATCTGAGCATGCGCAATTTACATCTGCACTCGACCAGAGCCGATCTGACTCGACTCTCATCAGGTATGACGCGTTTAAATTTGAGCATGCACGACTCAAATCTGCACTCAACTTACATCGAGGAGTGACAAGCATATTAACATAGTAATATTTGTTAATTAGCACTGAGCAACTAAAGCTGAGGGTGATTAGATTTTCACATTGACAGATTACAATTTTGACCTGATGGTGGCACTAGAGGAAAACTTTCCATCACTGGATAATTTAATAATAATTTATACTGTTTAGTGATCCCCAGTGGTGAAAATTAAAATTTACACTCTGTTTTGTTAGTAATCCCTACACTAGGCCTGAAATCCACACACATGCTCAGGTCCTATTCATGCACAAATGGAGATATGTCAGAGTGAATGGGTTTCCAGTGCTGGACCAGCGCCCTGAGCGATTGGGGGGTATGGTGCCTTGCTCAAAAGCACCTGGCAGTGCCCAGAAGGTGAAGTAGCATCTCTCCAGCCACCAATCCACACTCCGGACTTGGCCAACGACCCTCCGGTTCCCAACCCACAAACTGAGCTACTGCCACCTCCAAATCAGAATCAAATCAAATCAGATCAACACATTTATAACAATTCATCCTGAGGGGGACATACATGTCTGAATCAAATTTCACAGCAATCTATTTACTTCACAGTGATGTGGGATAGGTCCAACAATATGAGACATTTTACTCAAAACCATTAGAGGATGGTCATTGAGATCATTAGGATGCAATGTCTTGGAACCATAAATGTCGGTACGAAATGTTTCAAAATATTTATCCAACAAAACTGCTGACTTTGGTTTCAGCACCACACTGTCTTTGATGTAAATACAGATATAAAGACATGAGGATATTTACTCTCTTTTTACCATTGCAACCATTCCCTGAATTTGTTTTGGGGAAACATATTGCAGTCCAATTTTTAAGGCTGGGAGACGTGCACCTGTTTTCTCCTCTGAACTTACTTGGTTTTGTAGGTAGGCAACTTGCAGCATGTGCAGGAACATGGCCTGTAGGGACGAAGGGGATTTATTTTTTAAATCAAAATGGTAGACCTCTCAGGATTCTCAAACACAACTTGGTAGCTACTTTTTCCTCTGCATGCCTATTTGTTCTAAAATACTTATTCATTTTTAAATGTTGATATGTTGCGTGTGAACAGGGTGAGCATGCATTCTAATAATTTGATGAAACATGGATGAAATATATTAATGGAGGAATATTTCAATTACCTTAATCAATCTAACTCAATTACCTCTGTCAAATTAAGGAGGTAATGTGAGTAAGCACAACATGATGGAGAGTTGATATGTCTTTTTTTTTTTTTTTTTTTTTTTTACTCTGTAGTTTGACTATAACCATTGAAAATGTCCGGACTGTAGGCATTTATTGTTTTCTAGATGTGTCCATTTACTTTTTTTGCCATTTTGTTTTGAAAAACCTATTGTTGTCTGTCTGGCTGTTACTGTAAAGATGCAGCTACTCTTGCTTTTTCTTAACTACTTTGATTTTATGCACTGGAGAGGTAATGGGGAGAATTGGATGGAACAGGATTATTTTCCAAACAGACAATGATCTGGCTTCTGGCACTGTTGGAAAGAATTGTAAAGTAAATATTTCACCACAGAAACATAAAATTTTACCACGTGTTTTACTATTATATTTAGTTTTTAAGATATTTCCTATTTGCTACCTCACACCCTGCAGGCATCAAGCCATTTAAACAACCTGTTTTTAATACAGAGCTAATAAGATATCCTAATGTGCTAATCATGTAGCTCAAGCAGCTGCAGAATATTGCAAAAAACATTGACTGATTGACAGTGTTTCAGTCCATGGCACTCACTGGAACAGCTGGTAGAAATGCTATCACATAGAGCTGGGCAATTCTGAAAGAAAGACAAATAGGGTAATATTAATGTAGTAGAGCAAACATACAATCAATTACTTTCTACTCTGACATGCCCCTCTTTTTGTAAGTTTATATGCAGTATTAAAAGGGTGCGTTTACATTAAATGTATGCTTTGTTGCTTTAAATTCTCAAAATGATAAGTAGAAAAACAGGAATCTAATCCATCCAGGTGTCTAAAGCTGCATATATTCACACATATACACAACATACATAAATGTACATACAAAACTGAACTCAAGCGCACCAACAAAAACCTCTGTACACAATTGTCTGGATATAACAATACGATAAATAATACAGAAATCAGTAACACCGCTGGTAAGAATAACAAACACGACATTAAAGATAAAGATATGTTTTTTCAACCTAACACACACACACACACACACACACACACATAAGGGTAATACTATGGGGAGATTTGTCCTTAAACAACAAAAAGAAACAGAAAGAAGGCTGCTCATTTCCTTTAAGTCTTTAGGGTGCTACCAGACTGGAGTGTCCATGGCAATGGTAATGGCAAAACAACCTTTAGAAGCTGCACTGTGTGGGTTTAGTTTAGGACTTAGCTTAATATATGCAGTTTATATAGTTTAAGAAACTGTTAATTTACCTTGCCACCTCATTCTCTTGGTACAAGATGAGGAGCAATTTCTGAGTGTTGATGAGAAGACCCCAACAGGGCAGACAAAAGAACAGCAGGATCAATGTGCTCCTTTGGAGAATAACTCCCACACGTTTCATGTTCTCACTGCCGAATGTCTGCAAGACACAAAAGAGACAAAAGAGAACAGAATCTGATGACATAGGTTCAAAATGTAGACTTGTCTGTATACAACACACAATGCACATTGTGAAATTACAATAGATAATGTGGTTTGCTCACCTGAGAAATTAGTGTGTCACAAGCCAAGGCAAGGCCATAGCCTGTTGCAGTTGTGGTTATTGCAATGGTCTGAGAGGTGGAGCATCAAAAACAAGACAATCAGAGAACAAAAACTGTAAACTTTAGTTATAAAATGTTGCTGTTTAAATGTCTTTTGTACATTGTCCTTTTTTGTTTATGTATAACTCTGAGTAATATGTACATTAATTTGATTCCGCAACTAATAAGAATGTGGTGTCTTAGTCCTTGAAACTATTTGATAGTTGCCTCAAGGGTGGGAAGCCCATGGCTAAAAAACAGGTGGATTTTAAGGAGCTTAGCATTTTCATTAAAAATGTATGTGGCAAAATTACTTCAAAAGGAGAGAGCAGCAAAGCCTACCGTGTGTCAAGCAGAGTAGGGTTATTGGAAGAATTAGTCTGAGACATCGTGGCAGAAGGAAGTTGTAGGATTGAGAAATCTAATTAGATTGACTGTTGCAGTCTGTGAATTGCTGCTATCTCTCTAAAATCTAAACCTAAAAGTAGGAAGGGATCCCGCCTGCCCCATATGATTTTACCCCAACATTTCAACTGGCTATTTCACTTCAGTGTCACTGTATCCTGAGTCTCAGCTCAGTCCGTTGTAATCTCAAAAGTGAGCATGGATGCCCTGCACTGGGACATTAAGGAAGAGGCTACACTCCAAAATTAAAGCCACACATCGCACATACACTTGTCTAATACAAATGCATTCAACTACAGTTAACATTCAATACACCTCACACAAGAACCCCCCAAATATTGCACATCTACCATAATACATTAGACTGATCATAGATCTCAACAATTCTAAAAGACTGTTTAAAGATGTGTGTTGTCTGTGTGGTCTTAAGGTGCTAAAAACGTTCTAAACTTCTATCTAATCAGCTGTCATTTTATTTTCATGGTTGAATCCAAAGTTTGGCATTTTTCAATCAGATTCATTTGTCCATTAAATATATCATTTTGCGTATAATGGGAAAGGGTTAATACACCCAGTCCCACTGTTAATCAACAACCCAGTCTGCAGCTTGATGCAAGTGTCAGCCATTTTTTGCTCATTGCTTTTGTTTGCAGGTCTGTAGTTCAGTGCCAACTGTTTCACGATTCTCACAACACGATTCTCACTAACTGTAGGCACTCTTAACATGCAATGCTCTCACAAATATATTCTATTTTCCCAGTGCCAAATGGCAGACAGTCAAAGTAGAATTGTGATAAAAAAGAGTTCAACTTAAAGCAAGCCAAAGAGAGCCAAATCAATCAATCAATCAATCAATCAATCATGTGTGATTAAATTAGTTGTCTTTTTGCACTACGTTTCTGCTGCTGGCCTCAGGTCTTGCAAAAGAGATCTTAAACTCAATAAACTTACACACCTTAAAAAATAAAAATTAAAAAATCCAATGGATTTCCATGGTACTTTTTTGGAGGACGTGTATGTTATCAGCTGTTTGACAACATAGTAGCATGATGCCATGTGATACCACCTCCTTAACACATGCTGGTCATGCAAACCAAGAGGGTTGCTTCCATGATTTTGTACCGGTCTGGGAAGTTGAATACAAAACAATAGAGTTTGCATAAGTGGAAGCAGCAATGATCTCAAGGATGACAATATCCCAAGCCCTGAGACTCAAGGTGTCCCTCAAGGTTCAATGTTAAATTATGATGTGGATGGTTTAACGAGTATGATTCTTTTGTGAATCAGCTACTATGGACCTCAGGAGTAACCAGTCCTAAACCCAACTAAGCGCTATTGACAAGATCTTTTCACTCAAGCATGCCTTACCGGGTAGGCTGATCTGCCCCAGTGGGACATTCCCTGCAGGCTACGCTCGTGATTCCTTGGAGAATTGGCACTATTGGCACAATTCTCACTGTGGAAGACGTTATTTGGATAATTGGAATTCTGTAGGTGGGACCCCTGATCATCGGCCTTGGGGTCTCCCTGACTTATCATAAAATTGGTAAGACAGCCGCCAGCAAATTTACCCACAAGCTGTCTGTGGAACTTAAAGAGTGCTTACATGGAGTGATTGAGAGGATGAAGGTTTTACATCCGAGGGCTGACCAGGCCAGTGAACTGTCTAGTAACATCTCAGACCGGTCTGGGGAAGCGCGGAGGGCACTTCATGATTTGGATGCACGTATGACGCTGAGGGCGAGTGGAATTGATTGACGGACATTGATTTGGACAAATTCCGCTGAATCAACCTAATTTGGAGTGTGATCTATGCCCCCCCCCCCATCCTTCACCCGAGCGGGTAAACAGCCTGCAGATGCACTACTATCTACTCCTGTGCATTGTCTTATCTCCTCAAGTCCAGATGAACTGAACTCTCTAACAACTTGGACAGTCTGACGCTTCATATTACACACACACACACACACACACACACACCTCTCACTCCACGCTTCTATCTGACTGCCTCAGTCTCTTTTTGTTTGTTTTTCCCATCCTCCCGAGTCAGCATTAAAAAATCCTTCATGTATCCACATGTACCGTGTGTAGTCTTGTGCCTTATGTTGTTATGTTGTTATGTCTTGTCAATACAAGATACAATTATCTTGCTATCAGCATAAATCCTTTTCAGAGTGTGTGTGGCTTTGGATAGCTGCGGCCCGGAGGCTCTATCTAAACTGCATTTTGTTGCTTTGTACCTGTGTAATGACAAGAAAGTTGAATCTAATCTAAACTATGTGTGTTTATTTAGCATTTTTTACATCTCTCCACTCTGTGGTGTTTGGCAATCTGTGTCGTAAGTGTATACATTTTTTTCTGTTTGTGCAGTTGACATGGCAGGTGCTGATGTGAATATATTTGTCTTTTTGCACCCTTTTGGAGCATAATATCACAGTGTTGCCAAATCACTTTGCCAGTTTCGTGTTAAAGGTACAGAAAATGAGCATCATCATTCACACACACACACACACACACACACACACACACAAACACAAACACACAGATACAGATTAAATAGAATTGTTGTAACAGTTAAAATGAGCAGCAGGTAAAATCAATTAGTCTACAAAGATTTAAAAATTGTACCGATGAGGCAAGTGCATATCCAGCCAGTTCAGCATTGCCAATGTGACCACAGAATATGGTGCTAATAAAAGGCACGAGAAAGTACAGAATCCGGGACAGCAGCTGTAGAAACAAAGAGAAAGATCTGACAGCCTATCTGACTACAATGCAGCAAACTATTGGTATTACTGTAACTGGGAGCAGCAATGTGAAATTACCAAGCACAGACAGGTTTGCTCTAAGCTACACTATAGGCACCATACTATTTTAATTGCATACTGTGCATATATTGCATAACTGGAAATTGATTGCACTGTTGTGCTCTTTAACATTGCATGCATGACAGTATTTCTGTAACCAATACATATAGGAACCAAATGTATTACAGTCGTGGCGTTACATGAATAACATGCCTCCCCCCACCAACACTTCAACTTTCCCCTACTCACCAGTGGGCCCGTGAGCCTTAATACTTGGTAGAGTTCTTCTCTGTAGGCCAGTGGTAGCCAACGTCTCACACACGCACACCTAAACAATTTAGAGCTGACAGCCGCCTCGTCTCCCTCAGTCCCTGCCATCCTGGCAACAGAAAGCCCAGCAACGTGTCCTGCACCCAAGGAAGGGTGTGCAGGTTCCAGGGAACCCAGCTTCTCCATTCAAACACAGAAAAAGAAGAAAGAAGGGAAAGAGATTGGAGAAAGACAAAACAAGGCGGACAAGGAGGGGGGGTAGTAGGGAGGGAGAGAGGGAGTGTAAGAGGGGCAGTCGGCCTATCTGGGTTCAGAAATACAACACATGCAATGCTTACAGTAAAAGTTAGTGATTGAATAATCTGGTGTGAAGGGAGTTAAGTGAATGAACAAAGGAAAGAACACAGTGTGTGTGTGTGTGTGTGTCTGTGTGTGTGTGTGTGTGTGTGTGTGTGCGTGTGTGTGTGTGCGTGCGCACGCACTTGTGTTTGCAGTTTTACAAACTTAATTACAGTCGCAATCTGGTGAAGAATGCCCATTTGTACAGTGCACACAAAAAGCTCTGACGGCATAAACTCTGCAGGCTTAAATTAATTACTTACAGTGAAGCCATGCTGTTTATTTCTGTGTGTGTGTGTGTGTGTGTGTGTGTGTGTGTGTGTGTGTGCGCGCATGTATTGCCAGTGGATCTTATCTGCTTTTGTACTTCTTTGTACTTTGCTTACAGACTTTGTCCCTGGGGTCAGCATCCTTAGGTACTTGTCACATAAACATGTGCACACAAACCTGCACTTGGCAATTTTCTTCTGACTGAATAATGAAACGTAACCAGTACATTCAACTTATATGTTAACACTAAATGTGACTGAGTAACATTTTGGTTTTAATTATTGATATTTATGTTTATCTAAAGAGGTCACAAGCACAGCTATCAGCTAACGTGTTGTAGCTGAAGAGGATATAGGTTTGAATGGTGAGAAACAAGAGATCCTTGCATGAGTCTATCTGGTACATACATTACTAGGTAGTCAATTGTGCAACTTCACATAAAGATCACATTCTTCTCCCACAATGTTGCAATTGCTGCTAACCTTTAATCCTTGATCTGGCCCTACACATGAGTCAAGCTGCCATAGTTGAATATCATGTGCTGATTATGGAATAGCTAAAGCTTATAATGATAAACAGCATGACTTTTTTGTCTACACTCCTGAGACTTTTTTCTTTCCTAACTGTCCCCGTGTACTGAACTGGGAAAAAGGGTGTCCAAGTATGCTGCTCCCTCGGCTTGGAGTTACAGTTACAAAGCAAACTGAATCTTCAATAGAAGGTTTCATTGCAGACATTTAAAGCCGTTATAAACGACTTGGATGCCGGCACATCTGGCTGTAGAAGTTTCAAATGTTGAAGTCTGTTTTTAATACGTTATACAACTATAGTCTGTTCTTGTGTCTCCATTTTAAGTTGTATGAAACCATGTTAGTTGTGCTGCTGCTTGTCTTGGCCAGGTCACTCTCGAAAAGAGATTTTTAATCTTACTAAGTGAAAAAACGTTCAAGCAGAGTGCAGTCACTGCTACTTTGTTTTAACCTCTGTTTTCTAGTACATTTGACTGTTTCTAGATATATTTCACCAAAATTATATATTTTTCATGACAAAGTTATTTAATTATATGGTAAAATGTAAAATCAGATAACTTATCTCAATGTTTACCCCCTTATGTAGCCTACTGCATTTTGGCTTTTCAGGATAGAACAGAATTTTATTCTTTACATTAAATTTAATAAATCTGAATGAAAGAGTCCATTTCTTTGTTGTAGTCAGAAGAAACAACTGTTACCACTTCTTCAAACACAGTACCAGTGGGGGGTCAGATCATTTACACTTCTTTATACAAAACTGAAGTGTATTGCTTTAGTTAAAGTACAACATTAATATCAGCAGAATGTACTCACAGTATTACTTACTTATAGTCCCTGTCAGTGATGGACTGCATTGATATGTTTTTAACTTTTACTAATGCATAATTGTATTGCAACGTAAAAGCAGCATTTAATTGTTGTGCATAGTTACTTATGATAAGGCTAATTCCAACCATCATATGTGCTGTCAGTGTTAGGGTTACCTTAGGGTTACGTTAACTAAGTATTAAGTGCAATTTTTACTTTACTTTATATGATACTTTATACTTCAACTACATCATATTTGCACTTTTATTTGAGACTCACAGTTACTTCTACACTACTACTCTACCCAGTAGTATACACGTACCTCAAATTGGATCCACACTGACCTTTTTGCAAAAGCTTCTGTGCAAAGGAACTGCAGGTATATGAAGTGGAGTAAAAATTACTGTACCACCCTAAAATGGAGTAAAAGCACGAAGTAGTGAAGCATCTCAACACCACCAAAGCACTGCTCAGACACCACAGTAGTATTACAATGAAATATTTGTAGGTGTACTTGAGTACTTATTGAGTAAATGTGTTAAGTTACTTTCTACCACTGGTAACCAGAGATGGGAAGTAACGAAGTACAAACACTTTGTTACTACAAGCTACTCAAGAAGATTTTTCAGAAATTTTCACGTTAGTTTACTTTTTATTTTTTTGGCAACCTTTCACTTTCACTCCTTACATTTTAATACAAATATCTGTACTTTCTACTCCTTACATTTTAAAAAACTGTCTCGTTACTTAAGTTGGGTACTAAAGGTTGTCTATCAGGTGTGACTGTGAGTGCATGTAGGAGAATAGCGCGGACACGCGCCTCTTACACAAAAAAGTGAGAGAAAAGCATAAGAGACAAGCTGTCCGGAGGATAACCAGTTGAGATGTGAGCGTCTTTGAGAACATGGTTCTACTTTCACATTAAGACATTAAACAATATAGATAATGTGAATTTGATGTTAAAATACAACACAATGATTATAGAATCAAATAGGGTTCATTCATCTTGAAGATTGTTCTTGGACTGTTTCCGCCTTTCCTTTGGTTTTCCCCCAGGTTTTACATAATCGTTAGCATCCTCCGGCCCTAGACACAGTAGGGGCATAACATACACAGAAAATTGGCAGACAGTGACTTGTTTCCTAAAAAAGTGTCTTGTGGGCTTTAACAACCCTCAATAATTAAAAACTAAAATTTAAAGAACCCACACTATGTGCCTTTGAATGCTCACACATTCAAGACGTTTTAGTGCCACTGTAATGACTATAGCCAATAAAACATTTTCCTTGCGTTTGCGCATTATAAGTATGAAACAATAAAAAAAAAATCAGGGGTGGGAGGATTGAAAGGGTGTTGGCACAAACAGGAAAAGGAGAATGATGAAAAAGTCACTGAGAAACTGTGAAGAAAGTTATAAGAGTGTCCTCGTGTGGATCTGAAGCATATAAGAGCTAGAGGTTAGAACAATCCTCCACATCCTCATGTTTACAGGGAGAATACAGAAAACACGGACGAGAAATAAGAAGAAATAATCATTGTCAGCTAAGGGGTAACTGTAAGTGCTATCGTACATTTTATTCACATGTTTTATGTTTAATTTAAGGGTAAACCCAGAGAACATTGGTACTGTGTTGCTGTTATGACTTGCTTCTAAAAAACAATAACTCTTATTTTTCTTTTAAGCAAACCACAATCACATATTTTGGCTTTTAACTTTAATAAGTGTGAGCAAGTACAAACTAAAATGGATGTTTTTATCCAAAAGGATGATTTTACCGCAGATCTAACAGGCAGCTGTTGCAAAATTCAGTCTTTGAAGTCTTGTAAAACACTGGGGAGAACATGATCTATGTAATAAAAATGGTTTCCCTTTCTTGGATACAATATTCTGGTAACATTGATTTTTCTGCTAATTCTTATGATTTGACAGATATTTTAAATTGGATACGACAAATGCAATTGATGAGTTGAACTGTACCAAACGTGCTTGTGTGTAATGTTGAAAAGCATAACAAAAATCCATGAAATGGCAGGATTTCACGAAAAACAATTGCCTTGAAAAGCCTTTTCAGACTTTGTACTCTTAAACCAACGCTTGAAAATGTTTCATTATCATCTTAATTCATCACTCATGCACATTTGAATTCTTGAATCAAGTATTCTCTAAGCCTATTGAATAATTTGATTGTTTAGGGCACCAGAGAAGGGTTTGGCCTGCAAAGAAACTTAAATTGACTGAAAGGAGGAAGTAAATTGGAAATGTATAATGTGGCTAAAAACAAACGATTAATGTGTTAAGTATTCTTGTTTTTTGTCACAGATGTTAGTAGTCTAAGAAGGAGAAAAACAATTCAAACTGCTTTAAGTAAACCATGGAAGACATTGCGAAAGGAAACACAAAGCAATGTAAAAACTTTACATACTGCAGATTTAAATAATGCTAACAAATGACAGAGTCTGTCACTGCTGCATGTCTGGAGCTTCTTTTTATTTTTGTTGTTGAAAACTGCTGGACTTTTGGTCAATGTTGATTAAATGAGAATTTTGAATAAATTATTTATTAATGCTCTTTTAAATGATCTTTTCCTCAATAGCAGGTCTATCCGAGGACGGGTAAAATGAAGTTGACCCGACCCCTTCTTTTCCATCTACTCCTGTACTGTGCAACCCAGACATTAGGTAAGCCTGTTTGAAAATCTGGTCACCAAGAATTGAATTAGCCTCTTTTCTTATTATTATTCCAATAAAAGATTTTGTTGTGTGCAGTCTAAGTTGTTACTGCTTCAGTCAGTTGTCTCTTAAAGTCTCAACCTCCTCCCCCCTTTTTTTCTTAAGGTGTCAAGATCCAGTCTGTCCCAGGAGTCAACAGTGAGGGTGTTATACAGACAGAGCTGGAGAAGACTGTGTCTCTGGTTTGTCAGTCTGACGGCGACCATGAGAGTCAGTCTGATGAAGAGTTGGCATGGATGAGGAATGGTGCTGCCGTCAGTCTGACAGAGGAAAATAAAAAAGGTCAGAGCAGCGTGTGTGTTACACCCATCATCTATGAAGACAATGGTGCCACTTTCACCTGCCACCTGAGCAAAAACGCCACAGTTACTGCCTCAGTCACCCTGAATGTCACATGTGAGTACCTTCAACTGAATGTTGTAATTATGTTAATAATTGTACTACTTGTTATTGATAACTTAAAAAAAGCTTTTGGGTCAACTGTCTTTAAAGCCATGCTAGAGATGGCAATGTTAGTCCACCACTTTGGTCCACAATCAAGTATCCCAACATCTATTTAATGGACTGCTGTGGAATTTTGTACAGATGTTCATGCTTCCCAGAGGATGAGCCCACTGATTTTGGTGGTCCACTGACTTTTCCTCTAGTGCCACTATCAGCTCAAGATTTGTGAAATGTTATCCCCATCTGTCTCAGCTCTACAGTGTGTGTTTCATCTTGCATGCATGCTAACAGTGAACGTGGGAACCCTTACTCACTAAAGATCAGCATGTGAGCATTGTCACTGTGAGTGTGCTGATGTTAGCGAGCCTAAGCACAGCCTCACCGACCTGCTCGTGTGGCTTGTTAAGCAACAGCTGCAATAACAAACTGAGGAAGAAGAAAAAAACAAGATTAAGAGTCTACAGGCACTCTCAGGCTCTTAGGCTTCTGCTTAACACTGTTTACCATGTTCTTCATCTAGGTTTAGAGGGACTGTTATTAGAATACATCTTCTGGGAACCTCAAATGCCTGTACAAAAAGGCATGGCTATCCTTCTGTAATAATACCTCTTACTAAAAAAATTTCAGTTAGGACCAAAGAGGTGGTTCAACCAACAAACTGACATTGCCATCTATAAAAGCATACCGTTAGCATTGTTAAAACTGCTGGCTGCGAAATACAATTGAAAATGTTCCTCTTCAGATCCCCCACAGCTCTCTGGGTCAGAGGAGGTTGCAGTAGAAGAAGAGGCAGTGCTAGTCCTGCAGTGTGATATCTGGGCCAATCCACCTGTATTTTCCGTGTCTTGGAAACTAAATGGGAGCACAGTGGATCTATTAGCAGGTGGCTTCTCGGTGACCAATGACGGCCTTACAAGCCGGCTAACCGCCAAGAGAATGAAGAAAAACTTGCATGAAGGCACGTATCAGTGCAGAGCAGAGTCCCCCATCTATGGAGGACACAGCAAGCAATTCATTGTTGCAGTAACAGGTAAGTTCACACAATCAGTGCAATCAACACATGAAATAATGAATCAGTCAATGATATAAAGTAAGAAAAAGTGGGTTGATCATCGTCTTCTCCCTCATTTGTAGAAAAAACCTTGAAGGTACCACTGATACCCATGATAGCAGGCTTAGTGGTGGTGTGCCTTACTGCACTTCTTGCCATTGCTTCACGGTGGAACAAAATTAGACAGGTAACATGCAGAACACACTTACATTCAGAACAAAGCTGCTGACTCATTACAAACTGAACCTCCTAATGCTTCATTTCTCTTTTGACAGTGCTGCAAGTAGGTTGTGCTCACAATAACCGATCTTCTCTACTTCAACAAATGAGAGAAGCCATGAAGACATCATGACTCCGTTTTTTTGTGATTGATGACTGTGATTACACTTTTATCATATTTGACATTCAAATGTGAGCTTGTTTGCTTTCATGCTGAGAGTTTGAAGACCAATACAACTCTTCTATCGGTCTGTTAAGTATTGGGTAACATTCATCCAGCAGATGGTTAGCTTACCAGCTGCTGGCAGTAGCTTCACATTTATCGTATATGACAAATATGAAGCTACTGACCAACATAAGGTTCTTCTCTTGGCAAGTTAAGCAAATAAGCATTTTTTCCCAAACTGTGCTATAAAATCAAACAACAAAATGTAGCATGAAATTTATTGTATTCTCTGTTGATTATGGCAGAGTGATCTATGAAGTTTGCATTAGGAATTTAAGACCATCCTTACATTTTTTACTTTTGTGTGAGGCACCACAGCCGGTTTCTTGTTGTCTTTGCAATGAATGTGCTTGTTTTTGTGACCTTGGTCCTTGGTTTCCACATTTGCACTGAACTTTAACTCCTGACTCAACAATACAACCAAGACTTGTTAAAATCACGTTATACATTTACTCTTATTGAGAATAATGGACACAGACTTGCAGTAAATGAGGGTCAAGGTCTAGGTTGTTGCACTATTACCAACAGAAAAACTTTTAACAGGTTCACATAAAACAGCCCAGTGCCCAATTAGGATGGTAATATGTTTGACAAGAATTCCCAGGTGTGCACAGTGAAGTGGTTATCTAAGGTGGAGATACAGTAGGTCAGGTAATCTGAGACTACGGCAGCACCTTTGAATCTGTAGTCAAGAATTGACTTATTGGTTGTTTCAAGTGTCAGACTTGGCAGTTTGCAACAATTGTGTCCAGAGGTAAGTAATTAGTAATAATACTGTAAGGTCTAATTTATCCCTTTTGGGAAATTCACAGAGGTTTCTATGTGCTAAATAAATGCAAAAATTAGAATGTAAATGTTTCAAAAAGCTCTGGTTTGCTTGCTAATTGACATGTCTAAAATATTTTTTTTGTAAAACACAAGTCCATCACAAATTAGTTTTAAAATACAAAATAGATTAAAGGTTAAGGAAAAGTCAAAGCACGGGCGTATTGATGGCTTTATTAAATCACTACAGACAAACAAAACACAGCAGGTGGATCTCTAAACACTGCTTAAAACTGTTTGACATGCAGGTCTGTAGGGACATCTTCTGGTCACTCTGCTTTCAACCCTGCCTAGTCCATCCTTATCAGAATTTGATTTTTGTGTCAACGTGTAACTAATGACACATGAGAAAAAGACAAACCTCACACTGTATGGAAAGGGGCAAATAAGTATCAGTGTTTTGTGACCTGTTGTCCTTGTTCTGTCTATGTCAATAGGTAATAGGTAAATAGGGTTAATTTAACCTTTACCAAGTAATTCCTTTGAAATTTGTAATCTGTGTTCCAATTCCACATACCATTATAAAATTCAATAACATATGGATAACATGACATGTAGGCTCTGTTATATTGAACTGCGTCATATTAGGTTTGTGTTTGTCATTTTCTGTATTCCTTATGTAGCCTATGTACCAAACACCTGGTACGTTAACAGATCAACATCTTACCCCAAGTACATTATCATTGTTGGATTACATTAGATGGATGAAAGGATATATTTCACAAAGGGTGACAAGGTGGTGATAAGGAAAATAATGATGATAATTTTTAGGGATGTTACAGAAATGAATCTCATTTTTACAGAGGTAGAATTTCAAAACAGGTAATGATATTGTGGATGATTGTATTATCTGATTTGTTTGTCCTAAGGGAGTGTATTTTCAGTTTCTTTCCGTCAAAATTGGTTTTCTTTGTAACCCTTCACATTTTCATGCAAAACATGGCCTTCCAAATAAGAAGAGTTAAGAAAAAAATAGGTTGTTATCAATCAAGCTGTCAGTTTATATTTTCGAAGCATCATTTTTATTATTATTTTGAAGCACATTTTTTGCAACTCATGATGACCAATCATAGCCATACACCCAGACTTGACGTGTTACGTCATCCGGGGGGGCTTTGCGTGAAGGGCGTGGTCATGTGTGTCTGCGTGCGGTCTGCGGTCCACCGCCAAATTCAAACAGTGGAAGAAAGAAACAACAGCAAGAGGCAGCTGAAGTATCTAGTCAATTCTCACAACTTGTACTTTCAGGTGAGCTGGTGTCACTGTAGCTAGACGGTTGAGTAACTGGTGTTCAATATAAGTTATTTAACGTAGACTTTGTTTAGTGTAAACTGAGGTGGGCTAAGGCAGCTAACAATAACCTTACTGCAGATAAGCTAACGAGGCTTTCGCAAACTCAGCCCTGTTTTTGTTGTTAGTGAATAATAATCCTTTGCCATTGGTTCTTTAAAACGTATAAGTTGTTAGACGTGTTAATCTTGTAACTTAATTATTGTTCCTATTTGACGCACACGTGTTACATCGCTGTTATTTACTCCTCTGGTGTTTCAGATGCTTAAAAAATAATCAGTAAGGGGCAGTCAGCAAAGCTAAAACATCCAGATCAAACAATAGCCACCAAACTTTCACTAACACGGTTAGCTGCTGCTTGACTTTACGCGTGGTTACGGGTCATTTTCCGTGCTTTGTTAATCAACAAGTTTCACATTTTTGGTCAGTAACGTTGGCAAATAATTGTGCAGTGATTTCTCTAAATGTCCGTTACCGTTGCACTTAGCTAGGGAGCTAACGCATTAGCTCGAGAATGTGAAGAGTTGAACTTGTTTATCTCGGTCTTAATGTCTGGAAATGTCTCTTATTTACTTCTTGTAACGTTATACCTAATGTGATTAATACTTTGTTTTATTTCGAATGTTATCATGAGTAAACGTTAGTATTTATATATAATATTATTTTTTTATTTGAATTATATCCTTTAGCGCGATTAGCTATGCCTGCAACTAACAATTATTATCAACAATTAATCTACTGATTCATAAAATACCCCATTACATTTTCCAAGAGCTGAGTGTGATGTTTTAAAATATATACCAACACTCCAAATCTCATTTAATTTACATACAAATAGCATCTAGCCTGAAAGGAGATGAACAAATCCTGACATTTGAGGAGGTGGAACCAGAGTCATTTTTGCTTGAAAAATAATAAGTTGATTATCAAAGTTGTTTCAGACTGCTGTATGATGTAACAACAACATCAATTTGCTGGGGACCTGGAGTTATTGTCCAGGCAGCAAATTGTAATTTATTCCCACACCAGTGTAAAGCACAGTTATTTTTAAAATTTGTTATTAAAATAGGGCTTCACAATATAAGGAAAATATGCTATAACATTTTTAAATGTATCGCAATAACGATTTTGCTTATGACAAACAGAAATTGAAGTGTACTCAGTTGTTCTGCTGCTTTCAGTTTTCTACTAAAATGCAACAAATAGTATGAAAGGAAATCATTTTCTCCCTTTTTTATTGAGCAAATTGAACATTGATATGAATATAAAAGGAACCAGTTAAACAGTGACGGTTATTATAAAGTGCTGTTTTCTACTGGTTTTCTTTCAACTAACACAAACATCTGTGTGTCACAATATGTTGCAGCCTGGACAAGCATGGCGTCTTCAGTGATGGATGGCGTAGGTAAAGCTGTGGGTGGAGTGTGGCGGGCACACACAGTCCTGGATGAGTCGGACGGGGCGGAGAGCTCCCCAGAAGCCCCCGACCGTTTCCGCAAGCTTCGCTCTTCATCTTCACTTAACTCTCTGCGAATGTCTTTGCGCAAGCGGCTCCCGCTACGTTCGGTCCAGACCAACTCTCTCCCAGAAAATCCAACATGGGAGACCCAGAAGGAGCAGCCAAAGCCCAACGCGGTCCGCAAACTTACTCGCAATGCTCGGAACTCCATTACTGGGGTATATCAGGTAGATGGATTAAGTCCCAAACATTTGTACATCTCTTGTTATTTCTGTTTTGATATACATAAGATAATCAAGACAATGGTAGGCTGTTTTGTTCCCTCCTCACCATCTCTCTCTTCCCTTGTTTTCTTTTCTCCCCTACCCAGAGGCTGCAGAGGACCAGAGAGTTTACACGTGAAGAGTGTTTGGTAGCAACCCCGGGTCAGACATGTGATGGGGAAGAATCCGGCGCATCAACTTCTCGCACCCCAAGAAGTACGCCTAGCCGGGCTGCGACTCCCAGACGCACCCCCAGATCAGCAGTTACTCCTGGACGTACCCCAGGCTCTAGGGGGAGGAGGACTCCTGACGCTGGCGTCCGAGGGGTGAAAACAGGAGGAGGGAGGCGGCAGCTTGTCCGCATGGCTGCATTACGAAGTCCCTTTGCCTCCCCCAACACACAGAACCAGAGGCTGTGAGTGTCCCTTTTTTCCATCACTGTTTTCCAAATTGTATTAGTCTCTGTTTGCTTCCTGTGGTTGAATCTTCTCTGAGTGTTTCTTTGCTGTAACAGAAAGTTTGACCGAGATTTGGAGTCGGTGTCCAGTGGAATCAGGAGGCTCAAACATCTGTCCAAGGCCTTTGACGATATTATTGGCAGAGACAATGGGTAAAGGATCTTCATTTTGGGTTTTTAACATTTAGATTTTCTAATAGTTAGAAGTTTTATTTGCATTTTCAGTTTTTTGTGAGTTATTTTCTGGTTGTGGGTAATAAATAGTGGGTCAAAGGTGCGTGAAATCCATTTTCTGTATATGTGTGAATGAACGCATGTGTTCCATAGGTGGATGAGTGTTTTGCGTATTTGAGGAAGCCTTGGTCGCGTTTCTGTTGTTCCTTCATATTTTTTACATAGAGAGACAAATGCATGATCACCCTCTTTACCCTCCCACCTAAAGAATCCCAACAGCTTGTGGGTCACCAGACTTCCTTCCCCTCCCCCCAGACACATTCTTCCCGGCTAGATTTGAAACTGTTTCTATGTTTCTGGTATTTGAATGAGGAGGGAGTGAGGGGGCGACAGCAGGGGGAGAGAGTATGGCTGTGTGAATTGGAGCCAGATGAAATGACAAAAGTGTGCTTGAGGGAGGTTGGAGTATATTTACATCACTTCCTGTGTTGACATTCAAAATGTTGAATCGGACCCGCCCATAAAGGACAAAATCTACTGTAAAACAACGAAAGGCATCTGGACAGTGACATCGTCTATTATCAGTGTTTAATACATGCAGGCTTTTTATCACTGTATAAAAGGCTTTTCCTTTGGTGATAAAACACATTTGTTTTTTCCTACAACAGGCAGTTCAACTATTCCCTAATTGCGGAGTAGGGAAGAAGGTAAATGTAAATATCCCAAAATTTTGTGGAAGCATATGCTCAAAGTGTAACTAATTTTGTGACATGAAAGTGCATGGCAGAGCTGGCCCGGTGTCTGTGTTTCGATGCATGAACCCTTGGATGTACCGTATGAAATTGTGAAATAACTCTGTGACCTGTTGCAATGAAAAGCTTTCCTTGTCTTTTCTGTCATTGTCCAAGAAAAGGATGCTCTTCTTCTCCATCAGACTCACACTTCCTTCCTCCTTTACTACTCTTTGCTTTACATGTTGTCTTGTTATGTCACTGTTCTTTCAGCTCTATTTGAATTCATTCGTTTTCCAAATTCAAGGTTTTAAATGGACTTAACATAAATACTGAAGCACTGCTGGAGAAGAGTCTCGTTTCTAGATGTACCGTTAAGAAACCTTGTCTTCTGATATGTCAACAACTGTTTTGTCTCATTCTGGAAATAATAACAACATACCCCCTTTTCATAAACAAATCTAGCTCAGTCATTTCACATTAATGGTAACTGTTAAGACAATTATTTAATAAAGAACACACAGAATCAACGAAGTTCTTCTTAAAGACAGCACTCACAACAAAGTACAGAAAGTGACTAACGAAAGCCTTCAACAGCAGCT
The DNA here is from genome assembly GCF_013103735.1 of Etheostoma cragini. Lineage (NCBI taxonomy): Eukaryota > Metazoa > Chordata > Actinopteri > Perciformes > Percidae > Etheostoma > Etheostoma cragini. The sequence continues at coordinate 13,110,736 of NC_048419.1, read as the reverse complement.
TTTTTATTAAGATAAATTCTTTATCACAAAGATGGTGTTATGTCTGGTCAGGCAGGGCATCCCCCCCCCCCCCCCCCCCCCCCCCCCCCCCCTGCTCGGCCCTTAGGAGCGTCCTGTGCTTTTCACAAAGTCAGACAGTGGTACCTGTGTTTATCTTGTGAGAGCAGAAACAGTACTTTGTCTTTTTCACCATTCAAAACAGTTAAATATTAACCCGAAAAGAAAAGAGTATCATCATTTTCTAACAGTAACCAAACAAAAAAGAGCACAAACAATTGGAAAATAACTTCTTCTTTTTTAAGTGCTCATATTACGCTTTTTTTGTGTGCATGTAATAGGTTTACAAAGTGAAAAGCCTACATGCTTACCGTCTTTCAGAGAAAACAACGTTCACAAACAGCTCCATACAGCTTTATTGTAGTCCAGCCTTTACTTACGTGACAAGCGTGCGTCATTTTGTAACACATCTTATAATGCTCGCCTGCGACTCCCTACAATCGTCTCAATACAATATGAACCTGAAAATGACGGTAATATTAGCACTTTAAGATAGACTTAGAAAGAGGAGATAAGTAAATAAATGATGCATTGCTTTTAGTTTTCTATTTCTCACTGACATGAGTGCAGTCTTAAAACTAAGTGTGTACTATGTCTCCCTCTGTGTATTCTTTCTGCAGTAGTTCTTGTTTTCTCTCTCCCCCTGCAGGACAAGTATGAGGGAACGTTCTGGAGGAGCAGTGATGAGAAAGTTGGACCCAAGCGGTAAACTCAGTCACTCAAACCTCACACGCCGAGCCACAAATCTCACAAACACACTGGGAGGTTGGGCCCACACAGCTGTGAACACTGTTCGCAAACCCAACTGAACCAGCTACATGCTGTCTGTATGTAAAACACAGGACCTTTTTGGAGCCATGTTTAACATGTATCACTGTTACATTTACATGTAGTGTTGTCATGATACTGGGAGACGGTTACATGGCAGCTTGCCTTCTCTTTTAATTACTGTAAGTTTTGTGTAGTTGGTAACATTTAAGTAATTTTTGTGTGTTTACATCTTAGTTTAGCTGGTTTTTGGTAATGTATCCTTATTGTAGCTACCAAAGGGATTTCTGTATTGTGGTGTATGTACTTGTCATGCTGCTACAACCAAATGTCTTAGTTACATTATCATGATACTAATATTGTAGTTTGTATTATCACTTTCAGCATAGACACCTTTTGCATGTTTCTGATATTTACTGTAAAAGAAATGCTGCACAAGACCAAAATGTTATCTGCCGAACTAACACTAAAGTTACTGAACAAGGGGAGATGCATTTTTCCTCTAATTTATATGTATGCAATAATGTAACTAAAATTTGTTTTACTGTTGTTGTTTTTTAATTACATTTGATTATGTACAATTTGTAAAGTGCCTTTTCTATTAGGGGGACTTTTTTTATATAGTATGTATGTACAGTAGCTTAGGCAGTATTAAAGTGAGATCATTATTTTTTTCCCTCCATATCTTTCCTTGAGGCTGAGCTCTGCATTTATAATGGCTTGTGGATGATTTATGCATCAGTACTGTACACATAAATCATTTGATAACGTGATGAGGAAAATTGTAATGACTTTTAATCTGATGTGAACGATGAGGATGTTCTAGAGCTATGTCGAGCAGGTTTTTAGAGTTAGCGTGACTTTCAAATGAACATCCTCAAAATGAAAACCTGTAAGCTTCAATAGCCTTTTTGTTACAGCAACACAATACTTGTTTGTAGTGTCTCAAATTAAATAATGTGGAATCTATTCTTGTAAGTAATATTTATTATGCATGTACATATTCATACTGCTAGAACCGGATCTTCTACACATCGGAACCAGTAGTGAAGGACACAGGCTTTGAAAATCTTTTACAAAAATAAACTCACAGTTTGATAGAATTTGGAAACGAGTGCTTTGCAGTGTGACATTAGAAGACATTTCTTTGTTTATGCCATGGCAATATTTCACAGAATCCATCAAATAGTTAAATGTGGATTTAGAAATGTGATAGGGTGGGATAAGGCTATTTTTGTGTAGTGATGGTTGTATTGCCGTTAATACAGTTTTTATTTGAATTTCAATGGATACAACACTTCCCTTGGCTCAATATAAATTTTAAACTGACAAAAAACTGAAAACATCTTTATATATATATATATATATATATATATATATATATATATATATATATATATATATATATATATAATCTCCCCTACCACTACATTTATAGCTAGTATTATTTGCTATATATGATGGATTTTTTTAGATTAAACCACCCAACAGGTATATGAAAATAGCTTCACAATGACTAATTTTCAAATTAAAGTGCAGTTTACATTTTAATGCTTCAAAAATAATTCTAGTGAACTTCTACTTTTAGTGTTTTTTATTGATTATTAATATATTTTATTTAAAGTGCCTTTTGTGGCACCCAAAGTCAATTCACAAACAAAATATTGTTTTAACACGGTTAGAGTGTTTTTACATGGTAGTGGTTTTTGTTTTTACAAGTAAATAAAGGTTTAGAAGTATAAAGTATAAAAGTGAATTCTTTTTTTAATGTAACATTTCTAAGGCAACAGCTCCCCACAGTGGTGGGCCATTGTTACAGCAGTTGAAACGTGAATCGCTCGGTTTGACCCTTGTTGTTACCCGTCTTCAGTCCCACGCCTCGTTGAAATCGCTCCTCCTCTGTCTCTCCGGCTTTGTACCCAGAGCTGAACACACGCCGCGGCAACTTTCTCAAAGATACCGGGGCTGCTAAACATCCGAAAATGGCTCTGCACGTGCCCAAAGCTCCTGGCTTTGCCCAAATGTTGAAGGATGGCGCCAAGGTGAGGTTAAATGAGTTTTTTGGAGTAATTTGGTAGCTTTGAGTGAATGGTTGTGAACTAGCATGCTAGCTAGCGTGAGTTAGCACGCTGGTTCATAGTCATGAGGGAGAATTCTAGAAGCAATACAGGCCGCTCGGGTCGTCTGCTCCCGGGACTGTTGGGATGGACCAAAGGCTGCGTCGCAGTGTCTTCTCTTGCACTTAAGTGTATACGTTGATTAGCTGCAGTGGTAGGTAACTGTCAGACTAGCAGTCAGACCCAGTTAACTGTCAGTACTGAGGCTTTGATTGTCACCACCGTTTTGCCATGGATGCTGATGCTTCCTGTTTTGAGTTAGCTCTAACTCATCTTGCATCTGTTGATGATGCTGTCCAAGATGCATAACGTATCGTATTGAATAAACCTCATATTCCCAGGATTATTCCGATAGATCAATTAGTTAAACTATCTTGATACGATTTGTTTTCTGTTAACGTTAGTTATGCATGCCAGTAACGTTGTCATACATGTACACTAATGAAATACATCTCTCTTTGGAAATTCACAGTATTATTAACAGAGTTATTTTCTCTGATGCAGCACTATTCCGGGCTTGAGGAGGCCGTCTTTCGTAACATCAGAGCCTGTAAGGAGCTTTCTCAGACCACACGCACTGCATATGGACCAAACGGTAAACTGGAGCTACTCCAATATTTATTTGTATCAAGTTTGTTGATCCAGCCTTTATTGGCGAGACAACAACATCTGTGATGGCTAAACTGACATTGTTGGCTTTCAGGCATGAACAAAATGGTCATCAATCACCTGGAAAAGTTGTTTGTCACCAATGACGCTGCGACAATTCTCAGAGAGCTTGAGGTGAGGAAACCTTTTGATGAATAATTTTATTTCGGTTAACATACATGACAGAAACATTTATCTCCCCCAATTTTCCCCCATAGCTAACCAAAAAAGGAATAACCTGAAGCAGCGGCTTATTTTTTTTTACCTATAAAATAATCCCCCCTAGAATCACCCAGAAATCCAACAAAACTAAATGAAACTAACTACTTGTAATAAATACTTGCAACATATTGCATACAGACATTATTTATAAGTTAGTTAATGTTTAATAACTGTTTCTGTAAATGCCATTTGTTTTTATAGGTGCAGCATCCAGCCGCCAAAATGGTAGTGATGGCCTCCCACATGCAAGAGCAGGAGGTTGGAGACGGTACGAACTTTGTCCTGGTGTTTGCTGGAGCTCTGCTGGAGCTGGCTGAAGAGCTGCTCAGGATGGGCCTGTCGGTGTCGGAGGTAAACGTAGTTGTCGGTCATCATCATGCATGTTGTGCTGTGTAATTATTTTTTTTGATATGACAGCAAGGTCTTTTGATAAAAAATACTTGTATTGATTTTCATTTCTGCCCATAATGTACTCTGTACCATTTAGTTTTTTGCCTGTCTTCTGAAGCGGTCTCCCATTTTCTTGGTGGTACTTTGAGTAATGTCATATGTTACCACACCTACTGAAGAAAAACACTTAATGCAAATTAGCTTAATATTATACATCAATATCAGGCTTACGCCATAATGCTTTTTATAAGGAATGGATCCCTGCATTTGCTCAGTGTCCCTTTTCCTCTTTTTGACAGGTGATTGAAGGCTACGAGAAAGCTTGTAAAAAGACTCTAGAGCTATTGTCAGACTGCGTATGTTCCTCAGCCGAGAACCTCCATGATGTTAAGGAGGCAGCATCTCTCATCCGTACTGCAGTCATGAGTAAACAGTATGGCAACGAAGACTTCCTCGCTAACCTCATTGCACAGGCTTGTGGTTAGTCGGCAATTTAGACTACCTAAACTAAACCAGCTGTCTGCTGTCAAACATAATTATCTTAATGGTAGGATTAATTGAGTAAGTCTCTTAAGTTTGTTTCTTTATTGGTTTGTTCCACAGTGTCCATCTTCCCAGAGTCCGGCAACTTCACTGTTGATAATGTCAGAGTGTGCAAGATTATGGTAAGCCGCATTGTCCATTGAAAATATTTTGTCTTGTGTGTGTTGTTTGTTTCTAGTTTAATGTATATGGTGTTTTCAGGGTTGTGGAGTGACGTCATCCACCATGTTACATGGCATGGTTTTTAAGAAGGAAGCAGAGGGAGATGTCACATCAGTTAAAGACGCCAAGATTGCTGTCTACTCCTGCCCCTTTGACTGCATGGTGACAGAGACTAAGGTAATGGATGCTTTAGTCGCTCTTTGATGCTTTAGAGACATCTGACCTCAACAACCAAAATGAATTGAGCTTAAGGTTTATGGTTTAACATATGCTGGTTAACTTAGGTTTCACATTATAATACATTTGGCCTGCAATTATCGGCTTTAGGATCTGGATTTTTTTTTGTGTCTATAACGAACATTTTGAGCAAAAATAATATAATTAATGTTGCCTGAATGCCATTTAGAAGTTTCAGGGTACTGATGTTGTGCATGCTTTCTAACTGTCGCTGGGTCATAACTTACTGGGACACTTAAATTGAACCACGCCATCATGCATGTAGGTTACTATTCCCACTGTGACAACTTGCTGTGAAAGGTTGGGGCCTGTTATCAGCGGTTTATAAAGTTGATATAAAGGTTCTAATCTTGGGTGCTAACAATAGTCCTATCTGTCTCATAGGGCACAGTGCTGATAAATAACGCAAAGGAACTCATGGACTTCAGTAAGGGAGAGGAAGATATGATGGAGGCTCAGGTGAAGGCCATCAAAGAGGCTGGTGCCAACGTGGTGGTAACTGGGGGGAAAGTGGCTGACATGGCGCTGCACTATGCCAACAAGTACAACCTCATGGTGGTCAGGTAAGACCCAGATAGACCCCTGACAATCCAAATACGTATTAATTATCAAGTCCTCGGAGAGACAACAGTTTTCTCCTTCAATGTTAACCCTTCCATGTCCTTCACCACAACCACATAGAGGGAAATGACAGATGCCTGTATTAATGTAGTGGTATTACAACGTCTTTATGTAAGGATACCTTTTTATCATGGTGCACTTAAATCCTCCTTCCCCCCCATCAGGCTTAACTCCAAGTGGGACCTCAGGAGGTTATGCAAGACTGTTGGAGCTGTAGCACTGCCCAGGATGGTGAGTGTTGTTATATTTCTTTCAGATCAGTTATATGAACATAATGAAATGCACCATTATATAATGTAAAATTATGCTTTTCTGCTTCTTTAGACTCCTCCAACTCCAGATGAGATGGGTCACTGTGACAACGTGTACCTGACAGAGGTGGGGGACACTCATGTGGTGGTCTTCAAACACGGTAACTCATTCTTTGCTCCGGCCTTGCATGTTTTAATTTTATACCTGAGCTTTGCTCCATATGAGTTTTAGGCTCAACATATGGTTTGGTCTTGATTGTTTTGAACAGAGAAAGAAGACGGTCTCATCTCAACGGTGGTGATCCGAGGCTCCACTGACAACCTGATGGATGACATTGAGAGGGCTATAGATGATGGAGTCAACACCTTCAAGGTTCTGGTCAGGGTAAGTCTACAACATAAACCACTGTGGTATGTTTTAAACTTTAAAGGAGATGTAAATGAAAGAATGTTTGCCATTTGTCAATGCACACATTGTTTTACAATAAGTATGAGTCAATCTCAAAAGTAAAAGTGATTATTAACTTATTTGATTTACTGCTTGACCTGCACAACAGCTACAGTTTGTGTGTTACTCACCGCCTGTAGGACAAGCGACTGATACCTGGAGCAGGAGCCACTGAGATTGAGCTGGCCAAACAGATCACCTCATATGGAGAGGTATGCACACTTGAGTAAATAAACAGAAGATCACCAGGTTCAAACTAATGCTTCTCCTCTTGGTTAGGTTTTTTTTCTTTACTGCATCATCAGCTGATTGAATTGCATAAACATGAGCTGATTCCCCCCCCCCCCCCCCCCCCCCCCCCCCCCCCCCCCCCCCCCCCCCCCCCCCCCCCCCCCTCTCTTTAGTCCTGCCCGGGTCTGGACCAGTATGCCATTAAGAAGTTTGCTGAAGCCTTTGAGGCTTTTCCACGAGCGCTGGCTGAGAACTCTGGTGTTAAGGGGAGTGAGCTGCTCTCTAAACTATACTCTGCGCATCATGAGGGACACAAAAACATGGGCTTCGACATTGAGGTGTGTATTTGTACGTAAATAGTTCTGAGCAAATGTTTAAAAAATGAAATAACGTCAAACTGATTTTAATTGTCAATGCACATTTTGCCATATTGCAGAGAAAAACTCAAATGCTGTAACAGAGGCATTTCAAATAAAGTAAGGTTAAGAGTCCATGATGTCATTCAACATTCAACAATGTAGCCTGTTATTGTGCTCTGTCGGTTTCATTTAACTCGTGGCTCTTATAGTTCAAAAACACACGCAAGTACATAACTTGATACTACCTCTTTTCCTGAATGCATAGCAATTTATTTGGTGACGTATTGAACGACCCGCGTCTGTTTAGTTCTGACGATGTGATGTTGTCTTTAGGGAGAAGGCCCCGCTGTGAAGGACATGCTTGAAGCCGGCATTCTGGAGCCTTACCTGGTCAAATACTGGGGCATCAAACTGGCTACCAACGCTGCCATCACAGTACTGAGAGTTGACCAGGTTTGTACAAATACTCGCAACACTGTTACAAAATTTAGACACAAATAAATAAATATTTTTATGTGCAACTACTTCCCATATCATGCCCATCTAATGGTCTTTTAAGGACAAGGCAGGTGTTATTTGTTGTTCTGATGGGACCGAGCCCGACCCAAACATCATTTTCTAAATATCTTTCCGATCTCGGCAGGTCGGGTCCCGTCAAGTCGGGTTTTCATCCTCTATTTCCAACTTCCTTACACTCTCTGTGGAACTCAACCCATGCCCATTAATTCCTAATGAAGACCCAAGTCTTTAAAAAGATCAATTTTAAGGGGATAAAAATGATTTCCTCAATCAGCTGAGCACGGTAATTTTTAGCAAACATGCCTCAGACGAAAGTGAATCGTACATTTTTGGGGAAATATTTTCCGCCAAGGATTACTACATTACCACATTTGTATCAGTGAGCATTATGGCAGCAGGCTGGTGTATTTATTAATGGTTGAAATTAAACCACAGCTCTTACATTCGTTATCACAAGGTTCATGTCTCCCAGTTCAACTATAATCATGTTTTTTTTAATATGAATTAATATTCTATATATTACATTATTTTAATTTAATATTATTCTATGGCACAGGAATTTCTTAGATTTTTGTTTTCATAGATTTGTTGAACAATATAGAATGTCACTCATCCTTTTTGTTATTCTATTTCATATTGTCAAACAGAAAAATTAAATATATCATGAGAATTTAAATATACCTTTTAGTATACAGATTCGAACAGTTAAACAAAACCCTATCCTGATCTGTGGTGTGGATCAGATTCAGGTGCAGCTCACTCAAGTTGGGGACGAGTCACGTCTTTACATTCAAGAGATTTGTTCCTTCACAAAGAATTCTGGTTTGGGTGACGTTAGTGTGTGTGTATATATGTGCGATCTAGATCATCATGGCTAAGCCTTCAGGGGGACCCAAAGCTCCCAAGCAGAGAGGCCATTGGGACAAGGACGATTGGGAAGAAGCACCTGATAATTTTGAAACTCACCATTAGAGGGCGCACACACCCCCTCCGTCAGTAGGTCCTGGAATGTGTGTGTTTTTGACTCACAGGATGTACTCACTCGCTCACGGAAACATGACATTGTAAAACGTTTGGTTTGTTTTGCCTGTCACTACTAACACCAGGTGTACCGCAGAGCTCAATGCAGAGACAAGTGGTAGAGCAACAGCATTTGGCCACTTCTCTTGTGTTTTTTAATGATACCGAGTGTGTCACTGACAGCAAACTAAATCACTTTGAGACTAAACTTGCACAAAACGGATACAGTATGGTTTGTTAGCATGCTGCATGCCTTCGCGACCTTTTTTCTTTCAGGTAATGTCCTCAGGCAAGTGCAGAATTTAAAGATGATTCATGTAACATAATTCAATACAAAGGGAACCTGTAAATGAGATATAGGGCTCGGAGGGACATGGGGCGTTGTTGTCTGGAGAGCATTTTCCTCCAAATTACTGGGGAGGCATTCTACTTCATCGGAAATAAACCTGGAGGGTCTAGATCTCAGCCCTCTTTGGTCTTGAAAGCATGAATTCCATTTTTATTCCATTGTAGCACATTTTCTCATAGTGTCTGTCTGTTTGTCTCTATATATCTAACGGTGGATTTAAGGGAGCTCTTTTACTTTAAAAATATAGCCCAAAGTCATTATTTTTGCACATAGGTTGAATTAAAATATGTATTTTTTGCTAACTGCTGTCTAATGGGTATGTTTTATTTGAATAATCGGTCTGACGTGAACCTTACTGCCTCCGAGCCTACAGGCGGCTGCGTGGATCTTGGTGATTTCCAGACAGAAAGGACTGACTTCTGTTCATTCTCCTTTCAGATCATCATGGCTAAACCAGCAGGGGGACCCAAACCCCCACAGGGCAAGAAGGACTTCGACGAGGATGACTGAATGTGATGCCGATCCTCCTGTAAAACCCGGAATGCTCCCACTTGGATTAAAAAACCCTTTTCTACTTGTTTATTTAAAGCTCAACAGTTTGGTTTATTTTGTAGAAACGACACACATGGTTAACAAGATGTGAAAGTAAAATGTATGCACTGTCTGCTTTATTTGTTCTTGGTCCCAAATAAATGGCACTTGGGCTGTCATGACTTTGCAGGACTGTATTTTTTTTTTTTTTTTTACTTTGTTAATCTAGTCTTGATTTGAGTTTTCTTGTCATTCAGTCATGACGGAAAGGAATTCAAGTGGGGAGGATTTAGGTGCCATTATGTCCCACATCTGTACAAGGACGTTTTCCTTGGAGCTCATAAATCAGCACTGTTCTGGGCTCTATGCTCGAGCTGTCATCATGCACACATTAATAACCTTTTGATGTTGCCCTGTGGGTTTGCTGTAAACATGTTAGTCGGCAAAAATGATGCATGCGCTGGTTTATTTTACAGCAAGTGAACTGAAGAATTCTAATGGCGATGTCAATTAAAGACCTATCGATACAGAATGCATTCGTTTGTCTCGCCTTGCCAATGATGCAAACGACAATAGAAACAGGAGTCACTTCCATGTAGAATGGATGTCTGCGGCTCTGATAACGGGGGGGGGGGGGGTTGAACTCCACCAGGTCGCGGTCTCATTGGATGGCGAAGATGTGGGCGGATTTACGCTGACGTTACCCATACTAGGGATTAACTTGGTTCTATGTCGCCATATCTATCACTTTTGCACCGGATAGCCTGCTTAACTGCAGATTGAAGGTAAAGAGTATTGTAAACGTCGTCAACCCTTATATCAATCTCTGTGTTGTGCACAATACTGTTGCTAGGCTACCGTGAAGGCGCGCGGTTAAATGTGAGGTACCTGGATGAGAAGCATACGTCGCACTGAGTTTACAGTACCGATGTGCTGTCACACTGATGGGGGCCGACGGCAGTAAAAACAGGAAGGTGAGTCGATTGAAATTGGTTGCTACGGTGTGACGCACGTAAGGGGGTCCCTGTTTCCATGGCGATGTTCCCGAAATCCTCAGGCAGCGACGACTGCCAATCCTGAATGGTTATGTGTTAGCACTAGCTACGTTGAAATAAAGTGTTACCAATTTGTGTTATTGATAAACTCGTACTCTATCCCTGTTAAAATATGTTCTGCTGTCTTCAAAAGCACCTGTAGTATTTACGAGTTTACTTTGAAGGCGACATCTTCCCATGTCCGGTACTGGTATCTAACATACTTTTGGCAATTGTATAATTTTATAACGCACAATGTCCAAATAAAACCTTAACATTGGCCCGTCCCTTGGCAGATGTCAGGGGGATGTCGCACTGATGGCATTCATCTCTGCTGACCGACTGAACGTGTCCTTCATTTAGCTCGATCATGTTGATAACATCCTGCATGGCTGATTACACACATCTTGCACCACAGAGCATCAGAGCTGTTGTGCAGCCCAGGGGGAGGTGGGGGGAAGGGGGCTGACCGGGTGACTGCAGATTGAATCCAGACCAAAGTTGTCGTTGTTTTTTTCTCTCATGTTAAATCACAGATGAGCGCAGGAATGGTTAAGTGAAACAAATCTGTTGGCCACTGCCCTCCATTGATGCTTTTCAGGGGGTTTGCACAAAGTCACAAACTAAAGTTAGGCTGATAATTTAGCAAATGCAATCAACAATCCAGTACAGTAGGACATGTTTTGTAGGAGTTGGAGATTGCAATTCTCCTCCCACAGTTAACGCTATAGCAGCTGTTGCAGCCACAGGCAATTCTGAGAAGTGGAAGAAATTAGTAACTGATATATTCAGAATATATTATATTTTAAAAGGCCTTTGGCATGCATAGTTTACACCAGCAATGTTGTTTTTTGAGTTTCTGGGCTATGATATGAAGTCTAAAAGGGTCAAGTAAAGGAAGAAAGTTGCTTTCATGCCTGCTTTGATAAGTGTTGATTGTGTAAAACAGCCCCAAACACTGTGGATTCGGCTAAAGTTTAACATCTACTAACCTGTACCATAATGCTTCTTTTTGCATCCCCTACAGAGGCCCGCTGAAGGCCAGGAGGAGGAAGACTTCTCATCTGGATGGCGGGGCTTCCTCTCCAGCTTAGGCCTGTCTATCGCACCAGGCCTCTGTCGCCTGGCACCATCTGCCCTGCATCTGGGCCAGCGTCGAATGCTCCAAGGCAAACCCCCCGACGTCCCAGACCATGTCCTGAGGTTGGCGGGAGTCGGCCCAGGCAAGCTGAGAGCAGAGTGGAGCCTGCCAGGGTTCATTACCTTGTTCTTGCCCGAATTCCCCCACAGAACTGTGCCTGGGTACAAACACTTTCAGGTAGACCTCAATTTCAACATAGACACCAATCATATGTAAGGCTGGATATGATTGGATAATGTCTCTGTACCTCTCTCTTCCTCTGTCACTGTTTTTCATCCCAACAGGTGTTGAGTTACATCGCCAAAGGGTCATTTGGACCCATTCTGAAAGTAAAGGACAAGAATGAACAGAAAACATATGCTGTCAAAGTGAGTCTTGTGCCTGAATCTCACATTTCAAATGTGTTTTTTTTGATTGATCAAAACCACAAATGAACAGACAGTTTATTAATTCATGAAAATAATATGATATGTGCAAATAGGCCAAAGGTGAAAGACAGTATGAGGTTGGTTTTGACTTAATACTGTTTGTACGTGGTGTGCTAAATGACTGCAGGACTGTAACACTGAAAGTAAAAGAAATACAAAATGTTTTTATGCAGGCAAACATTTGTTACGACTATGATGTCCATGAAATCTTTAATTGTCAAAATTACAATCAACTCAGGGCATGTCATTTTAAGTGTATTCATTGAGGCTGTCTATCATTCCAGTCCTGTGTAGTTTTGTTTCCTGTCAGTCTTTTTATCGTCCAGCAGGTTATACCTAAATCAGAGATTCTGAGACTCGGGGTGTTGGAGCAGTCAAAAGAAGAAGTTATTGTGCAGGTGGGTACAAAGAACAGGGCCTTGAAAATTATTGTGAGTTTGTAGATTTTTAGTAAAAAAATACCATCTTGAAAGTTTTTAGACATTAATATGTGCCTTTGAAAGGACTTGGTTTAAGCACCCAAGTTATTAAACATTGCTAATGTACTAATGCTGATGATATTCCTAATAAACTATATATTAAATGGAGGTAAGACTAAAGCTTTTGCTGTGACCCAACTGATGTGTTGTGGGACACATTGTAATTGGTCTGAGGAGGTGATACACTTTTTAGGTATCTTTATTTATCAGGTTGATCTTGGACATTTGCCCGCAGCGTCAGGTTCGCCACCCATTTGTCCATGACCTCCAAGACTGCTGGCAGACTCAGCACCACCTCTACATTAGTGAGTTAGCCAGAGACCAATGACCCAAATCCAACCCAGATCCACTACCCAAAAAAACCCTCACTCCGCCTTTTCTCACCTCAACACTGATAGTCTTGTCCAGAATTTACCCACAATCCCTGACCTAACACCTAGAACATGATTCCCAGAAGATTGAGATTCCTATTAAGTAGTTTTGTCTGGTTGTTTTGCCTTGCTACTTTATCCCCTACAACCCCAATATACCACTGCCTGTGTGTCCTAAATCTGCTTCACCTCTTTTTCCTATCCTTCAGAGCTTTTACCCTTTTTCTACAATTCAGCCACTAACTCAGAAAGTGTGACCCAGTTTGTTAGCTACCTCACACCCTGTGAAAAGAGAGCAAATTTGTTAGCCCAGGGACCAGATGTTAAATGCTGCTGCAGCAAGACACAGTTTTCACAGTCAAAATAGAGGATGGCTCGGATTGCTTGAACAGTGAATAGTCACAGAATCATTGAGCCATAAATGTAGATATTGAACATATTTTGAGCAAATCAAGACCACATAAAGTCACCATGTATAATATAACAGAGGGGTGGCTCCTTGATGCTACATTCCTGTTTCCAAGGAGAGGGATCCATTGTTCCAGACACACTTTTTACCTTTATTTTTCAAAACAGACTACAGTACATCACCTATGTTTGGTTTGTAGAGAAAGTAGAAATAGTTTTACACACACTTCCATTTTACACTCCCGTTTCTTTATTTCTTTTACTAGTGTGTGCTCCACATCCCGTTGACTTTCACTACCTCTCAAATCTCACATTTCATGACAGAGGCATGTTTTAATGCTGTCTGTAACCCCCACAGTGTGTGATTACTGCAGCACAGGTGACCTGTACACTTACTGGCAGATGATCGGTCATTTCTCGGAGGACACGGTGCGAGTGTTTGCAGCAGAGTTGGGATGTGCACTCGGTGAGTACTGACATAACAAAGACCTCCTATTTCTCCTCAAATATCCTAATTAAATCAGAGGTGACTACAGGAAAGTTTCCCTAGCTAACAGTATTTAATTGTAAGTAATTATAAAAAGGGGACTCATTAAAATTAGATGAGCTCTCAAAAGGATCTCCCACAGCAACAAAGCAGTGCCATTGGGCTTTCAATCTGCCAGTAGGATGTTAAATATTCTAGTTTAGTTGAGTTTTATAGTTTTGTTCTTCTTTGGTGGTTTTTCGCAGGCTTTTTGCATGACTTTGGGATCATCCACAGAGATGTGAAGGTAAGAGAGGGAGGTTATTCACAAGTTTTGGACCAAAATGACAGACCATATATTCTGATTTATGCTACAAAATGTAAACAAAAGTATTCCGTTTTAATAAAGTTTGTGGGTAACATCAGTCCTTTCTTCGAAAGTAATTCGTCATTCGAAACATTCTGGCCATCCAGAATGAGATTACAAGACGTCATCCAGTAACATGGATAAGGCAAAACATCAATCATAACATAATGTATACACATCTACATACCAGCAAAATGCTAAAGTTCACTTACACCGTGCACCACGTAGCAGCAGAAAGAAAATAAATGCTACAAGTGACTGGCCTACATCCACGATTCATTTCTAAACAACCAACTCAGCGATCTTAGTGCATCATCATTATTTTTTAAAAAATCTACTTTTGTTTTGTTACTAAACACGTACAAACATCAAATTGTATGGTTCCCAGTAAACACCTTTACCTACTGAATGTTTTATACTTTAAAGATGTTTTCTACCAGTTCAGAGTACATCTACTCCTCGGCATGAAATGTTTCCTTATCTGTCAACACACTTTGTTAATTACTGTTTGTTAATCAGACCAATGATGCATTCTTGTGATTAGCTTATTAGATTTAAAGCTTTCCTTTTATTTATTTATATTTCATCGAAGTAGAGTTTTATTGAAATGTATCAATGCAGTTAATATGTGTTTTTTCATGAGCAGCTTTTGGCAGTTTTGGTTGTATTAGTTTGCTGTTTTGCAGGCTGCAGATGACTTTTTATGGTTTTTATTAAATCTGCTACAGCATTATCAGTATAGCTGACATAGTACATCGGTGAATATGGATGGGTGTCTAATTCAGTCTTTTTGGTACTGGTTTATTTTGTAGATGGAGAATATCCTGCTGACAGACAACGGTAAGTAAAAACCAGCAGAGAGCAGCCTAGCTCTGGTGTGTAGGAGAACCTTCCAGAATCTTGACTGGGCAAATCTGTCATTCTATGCACATTAATGCAAACAGTGCATCTGTTTATACTGTGAGGGAACATCCTTTGTATCCAATGGCATGTGCTACTGAGATCAGATTAGTATTGGAGTATTTTACTGTTTTAAACCAGTTGTAACTGCATCAGTAAGTTTCATCTCATGTCATTTGCACATAATGATGTAAATCAAATGGTCTGCTCTAGGACACCTTCGCTTAGCTGACTTTGGTTTGTCCCGTCGCCTAGAGAGAGGAGGAAGAGCTTTTACCATTTGTGGAACTATCCAATACATGGGTGAGAAATATTCCTCCACATCTGCAGAACAGTGATCTGCAGATGCTGAGGACTAATGTTTTGTGTATTATTGTAATCTATTATACTGGGCAGAGAATGTATGCATGTAAATGAACAAAGAATTAGTACATCCAGTGCTATGAGCGTGATCTGTCTGCTCTGCAGCCCCAGAGGTGCTGAGTGGCGGACCTTACAACCACGCAGCTGATTGGTGGTCGCTGGGAATTCTGCTTTTCACATTGGTTACTGGGAAGGTGAGAGCTTGTTGCCGGTAGGCTCGGCATGTCTTGCATGATGAGCAGATATTACTCTCACCTACCTTCTCTGGCATAGCTGAGATTTTGTTGTTAACTAACATTGTAAAGAATGCATTGTAAACAATTAAAAACAATACACTGAGACATTGGAACGTGTCATAGAGCCAAAACACACCGAGAGGAAAGCTTGGAGGGAGAAGACAAAACAACACAAGCAGAAACAGAAACAGACACACAAAAACACATGCATAAACAGACCTACACACACACAGACACAACACAAAGGACCAAACACATGCACAGGACCTCAAGGAGTCATTGATGTTGTGCCAAGTGTCCAGGGTCTTTCTTGGCGCTCCATGGAAGCATGCTGTTGACAGTTCTATGTACATGACATCCAAAAAGGAAAGGGTCCATGTACAGATAGACAAGTCATGGGGAGGTTTCCAACAGGTTGCAGTCATTTTCTTTGCAGCTGTAAGTCCAGCAAATACAGCATGTTTTTGAGTTCTAGAGAGCTGAAAGGCCGACCGATCATTACATTGTCAGTAACGGGCACAGTAACATTCATCACGGCGGAAACTTTGGATGCAATATTGCTCCAGAACTGACCAACGGGAGAGCACTCTCAGAACATGTGAAGATATGTACCTTGTGCTTATTGCTGTTGTTGAATTCATTTTATGCTTTCTTCTTGAGGATATTTTCCATTTGATGATCTACATTTAAAGGACTCAAAGTATTATATGTTTTCTTAAATCTAGTCATTAGCAGACATATGCTTTTCAATGTTAAAAGTCTAAAATCTGGAATTCTGAAAATTGAAACACACTGAATTATATCTCCTTGTACACCTCAAACACTCCTCAGTTTCCCATGCCTCCAGAACCAGATCACTGCAGTATGCTGAGGAAAGTAAGAAACTTTCCCTATGAAACGCCTCTGAGCCTCAGCTCCCCACTGGCCTTGCTAATAACAGAGGTAATGACATAAATACGTGTAATCATGACATTTAGAGCCACACTTCAGACTGTTTGACTACATGCACCAGTATCTACTGACTGCTCGGTTTGATGGCATATTATGACCTACACATGTTTCTCTGTCCAGCTTTTGTGCAAGACTCCCTCCCGCCGCCTGAGGACCCTCGATCGTTTCAAACGCCAAACCTTCTTTCGCGGAACAACTTTTGACCTCGCCCTTATGCAGCGCCAGCCTGTTGAGGTAACTGATGAATGTCAGTTTGGCTGTTAAAACCAGGGTTTTTCCTGCATAGAGAAATTGTTAGCGCCCTACAAAAGAGGTGTTAGACAGCCTCAAAGGGAGATCACCACCAAAATGGTAAGAATTGAGAATAAAAATAGCAATTCAAATCCTCTCTCTATGGCCCATTCTGAGCCAGAAAAAAACCCTGGAAACATGAGTCTGATTGTTGAAGAAATGTTCAATAATGTAGGAAAACCAAAGTGATTGTTTTCTTGTCACTGTCCAGGTGATTCTGGAGCTGAGAGAGAGACCTGACCGAGCTGCCAAAGCTAGACGAGGTCTCACTTTGTCTCTGCAACCTCTCAAAGGCTTTGATTACGACTCGTTCCTCAGCCCTCCCGCCACGCCGGACACGCAGCTGGACGCCAACACACAAACCCACACAGCTGCACCATACCCCGGCCCATCATTCCCACTGCAGCCTGCTCAGGAAAAGATCCCACACAGAGAAGTGTTTGTGTGATGGACTTTGAGTTTACAGTAAGGTTTCCAACACACTAAAAGTAAAGGCCTACATTTATGTGTGTCTGCACACTCATTCACACTTACACACAGTTGTACTGCGCCTTCTAAAATGTTTTATTTAGTAAAAGCCAAAAATATCTGGTTATGATTTAATTTGAACTACAGTTGAGAAAGGAATGCTTCATTTGAGTAACATTTTAGAGAACCAGTTCCCCACTTGTATTGGCAAGTTTTATGTTAGATTTATTAAGATTTACTGAACACTATTTTTTTCTTCTTTTTTTACTTGTTTGCCTTTTTCTGTTGAGCACGTTTTTCAATATATTTGCTCAAAATGTGTGCAAGAAAGATTGCGCTTTTGTTCATCTACTTTCAGTTACAGGTGACTGGTCATGGTTGCCCAGTTACTACATTCTTATCATATTCACCCCACATGGCAAAGACCTTTTTTTTTTTTTTTTTACAGCAAGTTATATGTAGTTAATAGAACTCCGACCAAAAGTCCTCAACAAAATGAGTCTATTTCGGAACTTCTGCCTTCATTTTCATGTTGCATGATTATGAAACTGTTTTGGTGAGAGGGGATGAAAGAAACTCTTTGCCTCCTGTTTTGAGTGATAATGCTGCGATAAAACCTTTCCCTAACTTGTCCTTTGTGTGTCTCTCCTCCTGTACTGTTTAAAGTCACGCAGGCATAACATTGGATCAAGATGTGTATGCCTTCAGCGTCGGCTTTAGTTTGAATCATTTATAACCTGCCACTCAGGGGAGCACTTGATTTTGACCCCAAGATGGCAACCAGCTGTACAGATCTGAGCTGGGACTGGAACGGTCGACTGAACAACAGTATTGTTTAACCTCTTTTTAACATTTTGATAGACACAGGGATTTTTCAATTGTCAAAGGCTGCCATAACCCTAGCCAGTAATCACTTTCATGCGCTTACCCGATCATCAGATTACATTATGATTTTGTAAAGTATGCCGTGATGTGTACCCAAAAATGCCTCACATGTGTGATCCTGAGCATGCTTTTTTGTCACCAAAAACGTACAAATTTCTCTTTACAAACTTTATATGACTATTTTGGACGCTATTTGATGTTATACAGTATCTTATGTTACAATGTATTTTTTGTAATTACCATGTAGCACAGATGAAATATTAAACTCTTTTAGTACAGAGACCAGCTGATTTGGATGTTCTTTGTGTGAGATGGGTTAAAGAAAGAGAGACCTCGCTTTACCTTTTCTATCAGTTACACCACATTGTTTCTGCAGAAAGATAGCATGCCTATGCCATTTTGTACAGTGGACAATTACATAAGTGTGTAAGTACAATTGATGTTTTCTTCTACTTTACTAAATTTCATTTATTGATCCATCCATTGCACCTCCCTCTGGAGACATCACTGCACGAACCTTTAGGTATATCTCAAGAGTACAGAGACAGAAACAGCAATATTAAAAGATGGCCCACTTACTCCATAAAGGCAGTAAAGGGATGAATACACCACCAATACCAAAATATGTGGTTGATTCCCATACTCTATTCCCTCTAGCGAGAGTATCCAGGGTCATTTTTCTGTCCTAGAAAGTCCTAGTTAATTTAATTTGAATTTCTGCTCAGAAGCGATTAAAAATAGATTCAGTTTCTGAAGGTCAGAGAATTGGAAGAGATAGACTACACATTTATACATGCAAGTATTTAGGTATTTTTTTTTATGGATTCTCTGATTTGGACCTCATATGTATTTCAGAAAAAAATATGGCAAACCATTGTAGGTCTCTCTATAGAAATCCTGTCATTAGCAAATGATTTTGAGGCTGTTTAATTTTTCTCCATTAGCCTCAAACTGAAAAAAGCATTAGATTTAAAACCTTTCATATCTTTTCCTATTTTCTACAAAGATGCAGCATCATGCTGCAATCTTGCTAACCTATGATGCTATCCTGCGCATGCGCACAAGATATTCAGCGTCGTTGCATCAAATGACGCCGTGATGAGAGCCCCACCCCCGGCTCGAGGGTTTTGTAAAGGGTCACGTTGCGCTGCAGCAGTGAAACAGAAGACCACATCGCATCCTCTGCTCTCGGCTTATCTTCTCTCTCTGCGTCCAGACACCCAACAGCCGGTAAGAATGAGCCCTGATTCTATCAATATGACAACTTCAGACAATTTTCATGTGTCATTGATCATAAATAAATTAAAATAATGAGGACTGGGATATGATGCTGCTCTGTAACATAAAGGTAGTCCGCCATTAAATAGTAACGTTACCTGTGGCTCGTGCGCCCTCATAGTTCCCCCTCGTTTTAGGAATTTGTATTTAAAATTGCTATTTCAGCCTACGGTCGTAATAGGCAACAGGAAGTGCGCACAGTTAATGACCTTCAAGGATGAAACTGGACAGAGCCTGTTGCGTCTGCCTGTTGCGTCTAGTGAGTCAACACATTGTGTTATTTGATACGTTTAATGTGTGTGAAGGCTACATTTTGGTCACTATCCTTGATGGCAGGTGTGCCAGTGCCTGTCAGTGTGTATCTGCCCCTGGTCACGTAGACCTCTGATGTGATGGGAGGCGGGGCGGGCTGAGGAGGAGGAGGACGCTAGGCCATACTAAATAGGCTAGAGGCCTATACTCAAAATAAAATGTAAAAGCTAAGCTAGCTTCATATATTAATGCTATCGTACAGTCATACTTAATTGTATAAGCTTAATCACATATTGTGATTCAGTTATGTTCACTTTTCACTCAAACGTAAATATGTGTTGTGTTTTTGAGTCTTGCGTGATTGTATACGGAGTATATTTGGTTTGTGGACTGTTGCGATTTAAACACCTTTCGATTTATGATTTATTGGAAAACCTGCACAATAATCAAAAATGAAGATAGTCTTGAATGAATAAGAAAATCTTATTAGAGCTGCAACAAAAGATTTTTTTCAATATCCATGAATCTTCTGATTCTTGAAAAATGCCAATATAGGTTTACCATCAAAATAAGGCCAAGAAACCCTGGAAGCAACGAATTTAAATGATTTATTGATTAACATAATAGTTGTTAGTTGCTCATAAATTTTCAGGTTATCTACTATTTGATTATTGACTAATTGTTTTTGCTCTAAAGTATAGAAGAAACCTAGTGGTTGATACAGGAATGTAGGCTATTTGTACAGAATCAGAACGGATGTACATTTCATAAGCATAACACTAGAATGTATTGTACATGACATATGTTAGGATTTAGTTGAACAGATTGCATTGTAACCAGATGTAAAATAAGAATCTCTATCTATTTTTTAAAGTTCCATTTACCAAGGTAATATTACCCTAAAAAATAAAATAAAAAATCTAGTCTAATCTTCACATTTTCATGAGTTTCAACCTTTTCTGAACTGCAATGCACACAGCCTTGACATCTACCATACGGTGCATTCTTGTGCTGAGCTGCATGGGAAACGGTGCTCCTGCTAGCTCCGCTGGATCAAGGCCTGAGGATAGAAACATACACAGGAACGTGCATCAGTGCCGAAGCCAGCAGCCCGTCTGGTAACAAAGTACAGCCCTCCACGCAGGCTTCTTACTAGTGCTGACTAGTGCTACTCTGCAGCAGCCATTTCACCTCCTTAAAGCTCATGCAGCTTGCAGTGTAGAGAAGAAAAACAATGATGGTAAACCACCAGATGGTGATAATGATACAGACAAGGTAACAACACCTAGCAACAAGAAATGCATCCTATATTCTCTTCAAATGCTCTCATCCTCCCCTCTACCACATTGCCTATTAGTATAATAACTATCCATAAACGTTAAATGTGCCACAGTGCCAGTCCCTGTCTACAGCCTTATACATAATATGGCTATATAGCATACAAGCTTCCAATACATTGTAGTTTAACACTTGCAGCAATGGTTTAGAAAAAGACCTGTGCATCATTATTTCTTTAGATTTTGGATTGAGTTTGATATGTATGTATTTGGGATCTCTAACTGCATCCTGGGTTGGAAAATGAGCCTATGCATCATCAGTTCAACAAAAAATGATTGACTGACTGTAGCATGTACTGCATGACTGTCTGGTTTTATAGTGTGATGGCTGTGTTGTATGATCTGGCTGCATCTGACATTTATTGAGTAGTAGTATTATTTAACATGCAGGGATCACACTGTTGAGTGGATATGGATTACGCCACAGTAGGGAGTTGGCTGTCGCACCTTGATGTCGCAGTGCAGAAATGGTGTTTGTGTGGTTGGTTGAGGCTGACCACTGTGCAGCAGGATGGAACGAGATCACAAAGGGACACGATGGAGAGCCAGTCAAGTCAGCTAAATAATATCAATCCCAGCCGTCTTTCCATCTCATCTAACTTCTCAAATTTCATCCTGTTAAGACGGCCTCATTTAATGGAAAATATTTCAAAATACCTTTTTTTTTAGTGACCACCCCAAAATATACTGTCATTTTAATGTCCATTTTTGCTGATAAAGAACACAAATGTTCAAACAAGCATTACAGTGTTTGTGCTGCTGAAGTGCCCTCGAGCAAGCGGGGAATCGGAAACTTACATTCATGCGTTGTGTTTGACCAAACATCGCATAAAATGTAGATTTCACATATCACACATAATATTTCCTCAGCAGAAACCCAACCACGCTGTTGTTGAAGCACGCAGGTGCTTCATAAAAGATGGCAGGTATTTGCTGAGCACGAGTTTGTCTGGCTGACAGTGGACCAGGGCTGTGTACCCATAAACATACTGAAGTTCCACACGTCATGCCTTTGCTCTTGGGTTAGCCTTTATCAAGTTTAAAAAGCCTCTTTTATTCACTGGAAAGATCTGCATGCACTTTATACTCCTGGTCTAACCTTAACCCTCAAGGGACGGATTGTCCCCTGCTGGCCTGGCCTCTTTCATTTCACCTGCTTGTATAATTTAACTATTAGCAATGAGCCATGCTTGACAGTTGTGTTGCAGTAACTGCTCACTGTTTTCAGTGAGAGGCCTGTGTGTGTGCGCTCTAAAGGTTGTTATCTCAAAGCTTTAAGCCGAGGATTAACACAGAGGATATTCTGTAGGGAATGTCAGACAGTGTCCTATCACAGCAAATCAGCCTCAGTTGGGAATCCAGTAGTCAGTTTATTGTTGAGCTACACTAAACCCTCCTACTAGTAGTATTTATTTTAATTTGTCAATAAAAGACAAGCTTCCACCCATCAAACAGATTAATTTATAGCTAATCCAATATTATGGCACAGGCTGGAGTACTTCAGATGTCTAGATGTCTATAACTAGTGACCTCATTCACTGGTAGAGGCTTGGCAGCCGGTGCAATCGACCAGAAAGAGAAGTCCCAGCTTGGTCCCTGGCACAGCCTGCATTAGTGGGAGTGATACGTTTTTTGTGAAATGGGAAAATGGGAATTTACTACTCTTATGCGTGTTCATCTTGTATATGCGTCCAATAGCATGCCTCAGTGAGCAGAGCAGGAGGTTTAAAGGAAACTAGATAGGGTGATTTAAAAACGTGGAAACCAGTCATGTGTTAATCAAGGCAAAGAAATAAAAGGCATATATACGTGCAATGCACAAAGAGAGACATAATGACATTAAGGGAAACAGGAGAGGCCTGAGTGTTGCTGAGGAGAGAGCAATGAGTCGTGCTGCATCCAGACCTGGAGCTACAATGAGGATTGGCAGCAGAGTAAATATAGGATTCCTGTTACATAATCGCTCCCTCTCTGTCTTCTGTGCTTCGTGTGGGGTGGGGAGGGGTTATGTAACTGCTTATTTACGACAGAGTGAAGAAGGGAATAGGGAATAAAAAAGTCTGGTCTAAGTGTGCACATCGTGACGGCGCTGCTGCTGCCACCAATATGACCAGACAACATGTCAAAGAGTGTATTCTTCTTTGAGTTAACACTCATATTTAACCCCAGACGGTATGCATGTCAGTTTCTGTCTATTTATAACTGGTTTGTATCTTTTGTTCATAGTCATTTGTTTTATCACATCTTACACATACACGCTGTGTGCATGGATCTCATAGGAGTTTTGTCACCTCCACCCATCCTCCTTCCCTGACTGAGAAGAGCCTAGTGCTGCAGCGAGGCAGCCATGTGGAAACCAATGCAGGGACAAAAAAATGAGGCCAGCACTGGGCGGTTGTCAAGGTCGACACACCATGAAGCAATGTGACCTTCATGGCTTTCTCTCTCTTTCAGCCACCATGACTCACCAGTACCCCGCACTGACTGCTGAGCAGAAGAAAGAGCTGCAGGAAATCGCTCAGAGAATAGTAGCTCCAGGGAAAGGCATCCTTGCAGCTGATGAATCTACCGGTATGTGTGTGTGTTTGCAAAACGAAAGATAGATAGATGGGGAAATCACATAATCTGTGTGTGTGTGTGTGTGTGTGTGTGTGTGTGTGTGTGTGTGTGTGTGTGTGTGTGTGTGTGTGTGTGTGTGTGTGTGTGTGTGTGTGTGTGTGTGTGTGTGGTTTACAGGCAGCATGGGGAAACGTTTGAATCCCATCGGGGTTGAGAACACAGAGGAGAACAGGCGTCGCTATCGCCAGCTGCTCTTCACAGCCGACCAGCGCATGGACAGCTGTATCGGGGGGGTCATCTTCTTCCATGAAACCCTGTACCAAAACACAGACGATGGCACTTCCTTCGCCAAACTCATCAAAGATCGCGACATTGTTGTTGGCATCAAGGTACACAAAGCTCAATTTTGTAGTAAATAACTTAAGACCTATTTAAACCTCTAAAGTTAGACGGAAAGTAGCAGGTTTAATCTCAGTCTCCTGACACATAACAACTTGAGTCCTTGTGGTGGTTTGCTTAGTCTCTGTGTCCCCCACAGCCACGGTGTTCCTATTATACTGCAGCCAAATATTTCAGTTCAGTTGTTTGGCCAGTAAAAACTAGAAAGACTCCCACACTGTATATGAAAACAACGACTTGTTGTCAGCATATTTAGACCCACACAGACCCACCCACCAATAACAACAGACCAGGTTACGAGGACAAAGGGAATCACAGCAGTAGAAGATGTACATGTTCCGTTCAATAGTGAAATTCTGTGCGATGCTCTACATGATAAAGAAAACCAAGCATGTCACATTATATAAGCAAAAAATTGGTGCACTTGAGAATATCAGTTTACATTTCAGTGTAATATCACATGTACAACATTATTTTAAACCAATTCTGCTTCCTTCTTTCTAGGTGGACAAAGGTGTTGTGCCCCTCGCAGGAACAAATGGAGAGACCACCACTCAGGGTGGGTGGCATTAGGAAAACTCACTCTCAAAGCCTTAAGAAACAGAACGAAACCCCTGCTGTGTTTCTGATGGATGGCTCTGTGTATGTGTTGGAGTGTAGGTCTGGACGGGCTGTCTGAGCGCTGTGCGCAGTACAAGAAGGACGGTGCAGACTTCGCCAAGTGGCGCAGCGTACTGAAGATCAGCGACACCACGCCGTCTGAGCTGGCTATCTTTGAGAATGCTAATGTTCTGGCACGATATGCCAGCATCTGCCAGCAGGTTGGTGTGAGATTACGAGAATATTAATTGGTTTGGTTAAAAAAAGATATTTTTCCATCTGTTTTTTTTAAATTAATTTGTGTTAAATTTAGGGAGTTGAGGACACTACTGGGCATTATAACAAACTCATAATGTATCTATAAGAATGTGTAAATGTGCCTTCAACTTATACTTTGTAATGTCTCCTAGAATGGTATTGTTCCCATTGTGGAACCTGAGATCCTTCCTGATGGAGACCATGACCTGAAGCGTTGCCAGTACGTCACTGAGAAGGTGAATTTAGGTCCCTTTTTTAAATTTTTATTTTATTTCACTACAATGCTCTCACTGTACTTTGACATACATGTGTCTTTCTCCTGCTGTTAGGTCCTAGCTGCAGTGTACAAGGCTCTGTCAGACCACCACGTGTACCTGGAAGGGACACTGCTGAAACCCAACATGGTCACAGCAGGACACTCCTGCCCCACCAAGTACAGCAACGAGGAAATTGCAATGGCAACGGTCACCGCCCTGCGCCGCACCGTTCCTCCAGCTGTCACAGGTCAGAACGCAGATAGATATAAGAAAATAAAGGGAAATGGCTGAGATCTGTATATGATATGTAAGTGAAGTGTGCATATACTGTATGTCTCACACTAAGTCAAATCTGTGTAAATATATTTTGACAGAGAGAAAATATTACCTGGAAACATCTACATTACTTATACATCATTCTAAAAATACACTGCTGCTATAGCATCAATAATGTATTTAATAAATACTTAATTTAGAAGGTCCATTATTACTAATATGTTTGGTATAGTTTCCTAGAAATAATTTCAAACAGCTTTCAGGCAAAATAGACTAAATTCTCAGACTGTAATTTTAGCATGTTATATTACATTAACTATAGTATTTAGTTAGTAGCACTAAGTTTAAAATAAATTCTTAAAAAAAGATATGTAAATCTAAATACATTTTTTTCTTCTTAAAATAAAGCAATACTAAGAAAGCCAGATAATTACCATTCATAGAGATTTAAGGGGTTAAATGTTAAAGAGGATATGACCATGAATGACTTGTGTATTTGCTTGTCTCTGTTGTTGTTTTTCTCAGGAGTGACATTCTTGTCAGGCGGCCAGTCCGAAGAAGAAGCCAGCGTGAACCTCAACGCCATCAACAACTGTCCGCTCGCCAAGCCCTGGGCCCTGACTTTCTCCTACGGCCGCGCCCTGCAGGCCTCCGCCCTGAGCGCGTGGAGGGGAGAGCCGAGCCACGAGAAGGCTGCCACCGAGGAGTTCTTGAAACGTGCTCAGGTCAGACGAAACCCCGAACAGACATCAGACCCATCCTGCGCGGAGTAAAATGAAACAAAGTTACTTTGTGCATCATTGTAACTTTTTGTTGTTGTCTCTCTTTAGGCAAACAGTCTGGCTGCGCTCGGCAAGTACGAGTCTTCTGGAAGTGGTACCGCCGCAGGACAATCCCTCTATGTAGCTAATCACGCCTACTAGACATGTCCTGATTCAACTGTGGCCTAGTTATAGTCTTCTATCTGCTTCGCTAGTCCTCCTCACTCCTGCATCAATCAAAGGCCTGTAACTGTCTATTAAAAT
The DNA here is from genome assembly GCF_013103735.1 of Etheostoma cragini. NCBI lineage: Eukaryota > Metazoa > Chordata > Actinopteri > Perciformes > Percidae > Etheostoma > Etheostoma cragini. The sequence continues at coordinate 13,084,234 of NC_048419.1, read as the reverse complement.
TAAATGATTAGATATGTGTATTTATTTAACCAAACAAATCAAAACTGCTTTGAGACAATTTATGACTGAAGTGGAAAACTGTTTTATGCCGTGTCGGAGATCAAAAGTAAGAGGCTGAAAATGTTAATAGATCAAGATAAAAGACAGTATTTAACTCATGCCTCTTCGCAACTGCTGTTGTCTGCACGCCTGGTGCTGTCTCCCTGTCTCTCGCACATGATGCATCTTAAGCCACTCCCAAGCAGGGAAGTGTGTGTTCGTGTCCGTGTTTGCTTCTGTCAAAACGCAGTATTGGCTCATCCTCAAAGCACTATACTAGATCCTCCCTGGCAGTGGGACCAACCAATTATTAGTGGCATCAGTACATCCGTTAAGGGACAGAGGACAAGACAAATGCAAGGACGTTGACTTGCGACTGTCCAAAGGGCGCGGTGCTTGTTGTACTTTCAGAAAGCCTTAGCTCCAGCAGAGGTCAGTAGACTGTCACCAGGAACCATCCTAACCTTTTTGTTCACACGCTTCTAATCGCCACTAATCAGAGAAACATCATGTGTGTCTATTGTCCTTATACGGTTAATTGCAATTACATACAGTAATTAATGTATTTAGTTGTGTGAAAGTGTCGATATTATGTGATGCTTGTGTGTCATTCCCCTCCCCTTCCTGATTCCTCCGGCCCACCCCACAGGAAGAGGAGATGGTTTCTATTGACATATTGTGGACCAATTTGTGGGGTTAGCAGCAGGGAAACACTCACCGCTGTGTTGGGATACTGTGATGTTTGTGATGTTAATATTGTTCTTAAAGCACTTGGTGTGTCAAATAGTGGAGACAAACTAAAAATAAAACTTTAAAAACTACATGAGATGTCATTGTGTGACATTATTGCTATTTTTATAGTGTCTATCCAAATCATTTTTCCTTGGATGTAATTTTATCCTGCATTCCTGACATGTGGATACCACAAATCACAGGTCCTGCATTCAAAACATTACCCTAGTAAAAGTATGTAACTATTATCAGCAAACCTTACATGAAGAATTTATAAAGTAAAGGTATTTATTCTGCAGGAACGTTTCCTGTTAGTGTTTTACTATTATATATGATGTTTTTGTATTAATATTACTGTTGCATTAATGTGTATGTTGCATTTTACTGCTGTAGATGTTTACGGTTATGCTCAACTACTTTATATAGTGGTAGGTAGTTTAATCTACAGCAATGCATCCTATTTTATAAGATAATCATATATTTGTAGCATACATGTCCTGTGAGAACTATGTATCTTTAAAAAGTCAACTTGTCATGAGCTCAGAAAAACAGCACTCTTTCTGTAGATGCATTTTCCAACTGATCCAACAGGGTTTTTAAATGGTGCATTAAGTTTAAGAAGTAGGATTATTTTCTCAACCAACGAAGGAGACTTAATCCTTCTAAATCTTGCAATAGTGCCTTAAAGGGAAGGCCAGAAAGTAACAAGTATGATTTGGAGATCAGCTAAATGAATTTGGATGGACAAAGTGAAAGAGCAGTGCTTGCCCCTTCATGCCACCTATGAGCCCTTGAGCAATGCCCCAACCTCCCGACTTCTCCAGTAAAGCTGCTCATTGTCAACCTAAGTCTGTATAAAATAGGTGTAAACATGTGTGGTTGTACTGGGCAGCTTCCAGTGTGAATGTGCACATGCTGCATTCACCAGTGCGCAGGGTGTTGATGAAAATTACAGCCTTGCTCTCCAAAACCTGTTTGAATGCAACATTTAATAAATCAAAACTGTCTAAATGTTTTAGACACTGTTCACTTTACTGTTCACATTAATAGTGTTTGTGAACCGTAGCATTAGTCCTATATTTTCTATTATTTATCTGTCAATTTCTATATTCATACATTTTCACTATTACATAGGCCTACACGGTAATAAAAAACAGACCTAATAATTATCACGTCATGTGTAACTAGATATTGCTGCCGATGTATGGGATTGCATTAGAATGTTGAATGCTCCTAATATTTTTGTGCCTTTACTTGTACACAGAGTGGAAAAAATAGTGAGAACACTGTCAATATAAGGCAGACCAAATAGGCCTACGCCTCAAATTGTAGGTTCTTAAAGCTAAATATTTACATAAGTAACGTGACATAAGTTGTTTTATTTTTCGGGTGTCTTGTATTAATGAAGAAATACAAGTGTTTATTTGGACTTTTTAGTTAATTGAAAAAAATGTTGCCAACCTTCAAGCAACCAACCTCACCACTCGGGTTGCCAGGTTCTCACAATGTTTTTGTGCGTTTAAAATTTACACCGGATGGTCCGACGGTTACTGCGTCTCAAACAAATGTTCTGTCTACTCAGAGTTTGGGACAGACAGACTTTACAGTAAAATATTTGGTTACATTAAATAAAATTGTACCTATGTATCTGGACCATGAATAGTTGTTTTTTACAGCGTTGTAAATCGTCCGTTTTCTTTTAACGTCAGTCATTTGACGTATGGCTGAGTGTGTCCTCATAGCAAACGCACCCCATTCAGGTCATTGACAGAGATGGCTACCACGGAAGTGGGTGAGTAACGTTAGCTTCATAACTGCATTATGTACGAATTATTTCCTTACTACATAAAAGCAGCAGTTTACATCAGTTTGTGAGAGCGCATTTCACACGTACAACAATTGTAGCGACACTTGCACAAGAATATTTTCTCCAAAACCTCTGAAGCTAACAGTTAACTAACCTAGCCGCACCGGCAATTGCTGCAATGCTGTCCCTCCTCATCTATCAAATTCTGTTTTATTTCTCAATTAACTACAACAGTTCCTCGACCCCCCCCCCCCCCCCATGATATAACTAAACTGAAACCGGGTCAGCCTTTTACTTTATGTTGAACAGTTAGCTAACGTTAATGGTGTCCCTCTGTACGTTAGCTAGCTACATATTTGCATCAAGCTATCTACCTGGGAAGTCTTGGTTAACGTTAGGTCTGAAACATCTAGCTCAGTCTCTAATGAAACATACGTATAACGTTATGTAAGTGAATTAATGGTCAATCCTCTACCATGGAAATAAACAAATAACGTTAATTCTACTTTAAGATATCAATATAACCTATGTATCTAGTGACAATTCAAGGTATTTGTCACATTGATGCAAATAATAAAAGAGTCCTGTGTATTCATTTGGTAAAGTGCTCACCGTGGACCTAACACAACCGAGGTAATACAAGGACAGCAACCACAGTTTAACCGGCATGGCTCTTAAGCAGTTGACAAATGTTTCTTTATATGAATATAACAGTAATGCCTTGAGGCTTATCTGTCTTCTTTTTTCTTCTTCTCTAAGAGCGCGGACGTGGCCAACGTGCTGCTCTGTCCATAGCAGCAGTGGTCATCATGGTGGGAGTTCCTCTGTGGTGGCGAACAACTGAAACGTACCGCGCCTGGTTGCCTTTCAGTCAGATCAATGAGTTGGCTAATATGCAGGTTTGTTTGTGCTTTTAAATACACAACCTCCATCTTGTGGTCCATTTTATCTTCCATGTCTCATACACGTTTCTTTTAAAACGTTTCTCTCCTTATCTCTTCTTTCTTTTTGTAGCTACAGTTGAGTGCTGATGTGGAGGTGGTGTTTGCACGTGGAACGGTGACGCCAGAACAGCAGAAGAAGGTCCCACTGACACAGACAGAGGATGAGGAACACAAAGTAGATGGTGATTTAATTTCTAAGGCTGTTTGGGATCCTATGGTAAGAAAATAGAAAGACTTCAAGGTAATTCTTGTCTAAAATCCTTGTTTCCAGAGGACACAGCTTTGAGGTACAGGTATGAGATAAGGTACCGCACAGCAACAATCATGGAGGAGGATGCGCTAGACCAGCCCTCTGCTGCAGGTGAGACGCTGTCTGCCTGTCAAATCCAACTTTAGGATCTTCAGATGCTAACATTTGTTATCTAAGTGGGACCACAGGATGTAATGTCTCTCTATATCTTCTCCTTTAGAGGCAGATCTTTCTCTGCACACGCTAAGTGAGAGTCCGTGTGGCTCTTTAGTTGTGTATGTGATCCCAGAGTCATCTTCACTGCTGCCTGAGGTTAAAACGCTTTTTTCCCCCTGTATTTAGTTTTAAAGAGTATTTTTTAGCTACCGTTAACCCTTTTCTAGTCTTTATTTTCGTGTTTTTTTTATAAGTGTGCATGTGGTTATACATCTGTTAAAAGAGTTAATAAAAGACTGTGTATAGTGTAATGTTTTGATTAATTGTGAAATAAGCTTTTATGAGCTAATGGCTCTCTGTGGAGTCAAGAAGAGTTTTCACTATAATCCATCCAATATATTCTGTCATTACTGCTTAGAGTCTAACTAATATCTAAATACAGTACCTTCTGCACAGCTTTTAAACAGAATTGTATGTCCCTTGTGTCACTCTGCACAAGTAGAAGGAATTACAACACCAATACTGTACTAATGTGTACCTTGACACTTCTTAGGACGTGGATGTCTATATCGGTCGGCGACGGACAGGCCTGCTGCGTATTGGTACCCAAATGAGAGTGGGCAGGACACTAGAGCAATTGTTGGCTCATCTGGAGCCTCGGATCAAGCAGGTGCTGCAGGTGATGTCTTTTAGCCACACCGACATCACCGCCGCCCTCAGTGACAGAGTTCGTCTCAGCCCCGGAAACAAAGAGACCATCGCTGACAGTATGAGAGCCTTTAAATCCAGCCCAGGTTGGTCTCTGTTTCAGCACAGCCATAAAGGGGATCAACTTAGTTTCTATTTCCAGTCAGTAAATTCTTCAACGATGTAACACTTTCTTTTTTTTGCTTTACGCTAAAACTTCTTCTTAAACTTCTTTTTAGGTTATGAGATAACATTCAGTCTGTTAAACCCAGACCCCAAGTCCCATCGGCTACACTGGGACATAGAGGGTGCCGTACAGACCTACATCCAACCTTTGCTTACCAAACTAGCCCCTGTGGCCAACTTCAGCCTTGACTCTCAGGTACTTTGTGTGTGAATGTGCACAAAGACAAGATGCTCAGCTACTGCATGTTAATAAATATATTCTTCTTATAGACCTTATACTACGCAATGCTCGGTGTCAACCCCCGCTTTGACAGCAGCAGCAGCGCCTACACACTCAACTCTGACAGCCTCGCACATGTCATTAACCCTGTGGAGGCTAGACTGGGTAAGAGGAAACCCACTGAATGTTTTTCAAGTTTTTGCCGAAAAAAAGAAGACATGGGATGTAGCTTGTTATGATGTATTCATATCTGTTTTTTTGCATTTGATTTTGAGGCTCAAATGCTGCATCTTCCAACCCGGTGTTGAATTTTCTTCTGTACGTCCCGGATGCCCACCATTCCCCCCTTTACATTCATGACAACAAGAAACAGCAAGTGGCTTCTAATGCGTTTCACTCTCCACGTTGGGGGGGAATTATGGTAAGGGAATCTAAGGCAAACACTGGGTGAAAGCAATATAAATACTATGAATAGTTATAACTTAGTATGAGTAAATATGTTAAGTATAAATAATTTTTTAGTTATGCAGTATTTTTGCACTCTTCATATCTTGTTTTGGTTACTGATCAACAAAAAATGTCTTATCCATGTTTTTATAGGTCTATAATGTTAATGGTTTGTATAGACCAGACGCTGTGTTGCCTGTTGACATCAACATCAACATGGCCAAAGTCATGGGAGTCTTCCTTGCACAGCTTCGGTAAGTGGACACCTTCAAAACAACAGGATTTGTTTTTCCTGTAGACACGAGGTAACGTTCCTGTACCATGTCCTGTTAGATTGTTGCTGGGTGTGCAGTCGTCTACCGCTCCCCCTGGCTTCCTGATGGCGCCATGCGGCAGTGCAGGACTAGCTGATTGGGAGCTTGACCGTCTCATGTGGAGTCGGAGTGTGGAAAATGTTGCAAAAGCAACCACCACCATCACCTCACTGGCACAGCTGCTGGACCAGATAGGGAACATTGTTATCAATGACATCATTGCTGAACAGGTAAAATGCATACACCTGCATTAATCAGTAGGTTTCCATGTTGCCAATTTGTGTGGGTGTACACATCTGGCCATATGGAGCTCTATTCTAGGGCATTTGAACACTAAAATAGTATTTGACAAGCCAGGTTCCAGGCCTCTGAATCACTGTCCACATCTCAGATTTGTGAAACAGTTCAAACAAGTCTGGTGTTGGGCTCATTGACAGCTGTTTCCTCCAGAGCTCAGCGCTTGGTAGGTGGTAAGTAAGAATAGGCATGTCATTGACTTGCATAGCTAATTAAGAAAAAAGAAATAAAGAAAGTGTTAAGCATGGATAAGATAGATGCGGCTGTACCCGTAAGTTGATTAATAGAAATGACTCTTTCATTTTTAGCTCCATTACTGATCTGGCTCCTAGAACAGCCAATTCACATTTATGTTGTTAGTTCTATTTCAACACTTTCATCTTTGCTTGGCTGAAATGAACCCTGCAGCCTCTAGGGAACCCAACACTGTCTGCGTATTGTTAAGGAACTATTTTAGGCACTTTATAACTTAAACCCCAAACATTTATCTTTGGTCAATGTGAAAAACATGAATTGAACTGCTACTAAAACTACTACGGCAGCTTCCATATTAATTGCAAAAGACGTCGAGGAAATGAAAATTGCTACTGTTTGATGAGAGAAAACCAAAAAGTTTACTCCCTCTCTAAAGGAAAAAACTGCTACTACGAACACAATGTCAGGCTGAATGAATGAACAAATTACAGTGCCTAACTGGGTATTCAGACTCTAAAATAAGTAGTAATTTGACTATTCCCTTACCCATAATTTCATCAGTTGTATCTAACCTGCGATTGTTATTGCTCTCCCTAAGGTGTCCAACGCTGTCACGTCTCTGCAGCTGGCTGTGGCTGAATTGGAGGCTGGAAACCTCGGCTTTGCGCTGCAGTACAGTAAAGAGGCCATAATGGCATCAGAGAAGGCCTTCTTTGACCCTTCACTTCTCCACCTTCTCTACTTTCCTGATGACCAGAAGTTTGCTATCTACATACCACTCTTCCTGCCCATGTGTGTACCTATTCTGCTGTCACTGCTCAAGATGGTGTCTGAGGCTAGACAGAGACGCAGAGAGAAGCAAGCCAAGAAGGACTGAGAAACATTTGAAGAGAAGATCTAAACAAAAAACATGTTCTAAACAAAGTTTTTTCAGGTGCCTTGATATTCAGGTACAAAGGTTCGCATGAAGAAATTAATTTGCAGCATTGGAGTGGGAAATTTACAAAACTGTCACATGTGATTTTTATTGTTTCATGTAAGGAATTGTTCATCTTAAAATGTTAACGAATGGCTGCCGGGCTGTGTGACACTGTATACTGGAAAGCTTGAATTGTTGTAAATGTGAATAAGTTTTATATTTGAATTCCACTTTCTATTCTAAGTTATTAACAAATAAATACCTAACTCATGTGTTCACTCTTTGGTTAGCAGAGAAAATAAGAATACTAGATTTTATATTATCACATTTGACAAGCACTCCTAAAGCAATTTACAGCAATTCTAATTTAACATAAACAAAAGGCTATATAGTTTTTCAAGAGCTTTCAACTGCATCTCGCTGTCTTCATCAGCAGAGTTGGTTGTAATTCAGTGGTCTTGGGATTGTTTGTCTTGCTAGACAAACCAAAGCACTGACTGTTATCCTTTAAAACAGTCACAATGCATTTGTGTTGATCTACACATGGGTCACTGATTGATCCTGAATGTGGTCTAAGTAGTCAGATCCTCTTTCATCCTCGATGTCATTTTGATGTATTCACAATTTTTTGTGTTAATGTACAATGACAAAATGATTCATACTGTTGATAAAAACAATCTCACCATAAGCTTTATTTGGTAGCTGTTTTTGATCATAGTATATCATTTTCATTAGCAGGTGGAATTCTCCCAGTTGTTTTGTAATTCTAGATGTTAAAATTCCATTTTTATTCGCTGAAGATCACTTGATATGATCGAAAGCTCCACAACAGCTGTTGAATGGACCTTGGGGTGACATTGTGTTATACATGAGTTTTGTAGGATGACTCGAACTCCGGTGCGGTAGGAGGCGGTGTGCGCATATTTAAAGCTAGTTGTGATACGCTACATCACTGAAGAAGAGCGCTTTGTTGGAGAAAGGCTTGAGTCGCGGCTTGCAACGTTGAGCTCGTGTTAATTTGATTGTTTTGATATTTACCCCGCAGGACATCAGCTGGAACGTTAGCTAAATTGTTAACGAGTATTTCGCCGGCATTATATTATATTGTGTGAACTACTTAGCTAAGCTTAATTTTATCGTGTGTTCGGCCGGACCTGCTTAGCCAGCTTGCTAACTTCCTTAGCTAACGTTAACTGTTATTGTTAGCTAGTTTTGTGCTAACATGTCTGGCGGAGGTATAGTTCGAGGACCAGCAGGGAGCAACGACTGTAGGATATATGTTGGGAATCTCCCTCCCGACATCCGCTCAAAGGACGTCGAAGACTTATTTTATAAATATGGAGCCATTCGTGATATTGATCTGAAAAATCGAAGAGGAGGACCACCGTTTGCCTTCGTGCAATTCGAGGACCCGAGGTGAGTTGCATTCTCCCGCCACATCTCAACGTTAGGTGGCTATTACACGCACACGCGCTTTCAAAGGATATATCTGGCATACACTCAGTTGGTAATGCATTATCTATGTGTGCAATCAATGCTATTTTCATTGAGGGTTTAAATTTGAAAAGACATTCAGTGGGTGGAATGCAAAAAAAAGTCGAGAATTTGAGTGAGACCTCCTCCTATGGCTCTTTGTCTCACGGGCAACGCATTCGCAAAAGAACCCATAGAGACGCCTGCAAACGGAGCCAAGAGGAGATGCTGAAGTCTAGTTTTCACCTATGGTTTTCCCTAAAACCACTTGAATTACAATATGCTGAAAAAGGGGTATGCATTTTTTTGCCCAACAAGGCCAAAAATGAAATGCCTACTACACACAGACTCACTACTACACATTAATGCTGCTGTTTATCTAATTAAAGAGTCACGTTTAATGCCAAAACCTCCCTTGTTACGGTAGAGTTATACTGTGCTTTCATGTTTCAGTGATTCCAGAGAATGAGTCGCGGGCTGGGTCTAACTGTCTCTCCTCTCCCCGCAGCTTCGGAAAACGTCTCCCTTTGCCCTGAGTATCCATAATACGTCCATTGCCAGGCCGCTCTTCTCCCAACTATGGATGTTAGCTAAGCTCCCAGCGAGTTGCGACTCAGTTTACTGCCCCACTAACACGTGTTGTCACCGTGACAACTAAGAACAATCGCCATCTTGTTGTTTGAGCTTCATCGAATGACCACGGCAGTTCCATGACCCTTCTATCCATTTTTTTTGTATGGGCGTGCACTAATTCAGCAAGATGCATTTTTCCTCCAGGTTCCATCAGTATAGGCCACTAGTTGTAAATTAACGAACACGTCCAAAACAAATCAATTTGCTTAACTCATATCTAGGAACATTAGCTAGTAAAGTATTATTATTATTGTAAAAGTAGTATTGATTATTTGTAACTTTACGATTTCACAGGGATTCTGAGGATGCTGTCTATGGCCGCGATGGTTACGACTATGATGGTTACCGCCTGCGTGTTGAGTTTCCTAGAAGTGGACGGGGAGGTGGAGGAGGAGGAGGAGGTGGTGGTGGTGGAGGAGGAGGACCAATGGGACCCCAAAGGGGAAGGCATGGCCCGCCTTCCCGACGTTCAGAGTACAGGGTGGTTGTATCAGGTGGGTGATGTGTTCCTCCCTCTGCAGGTTATCTTATTTATGTGAGTGTATAGATAAACATAGGAGTCTTACATCCCTTTTTTCTTGTCAGGTCTTCCTTCCAGTGGAAGCTGGCAGGACCTGAAAGATCACATGCGAGAAGCAGGGGATGTGTGTTATGCTGATGTGTACCGTGATGGCACCGGGGTGGTGGAGTTTGTACGCAAAGAGGACATGACCTACGCTGTCCGTCAATTGGATAACACCAAGTTTCGCTCTCATGAGGTACGTAAAGGGTGTCAGTGTCAAGCTAACATTATAAAGAAATGCTGTGGAAGGGACTACATTTTTAAATTAATGTTTGCTTAAATGAAGAAAGCCGGGGTAAATGGGAAAATGACCAGGAAGGCCGTCAAAAACCAATGTTACGTTTGAATGATTGTGTAATTGTCTTGTATATCTGCCTGAGTGATGATGACGATGGTAACATTGATTAAAAAAAATAATTTTTAATTAAATAATTTTACCAAACATGCACTGATGTATTTTGGTCCAAGTGAAGGTTTTACTTTTGGACCACAAAATGTGTTTTGTCAGTTAAGTAGCCATCCCACAGGAAGTCTTAAGATGTCCAATTTAAGTATTAATGCAGCTGATCATGTATGCATGGACAATTACAAATTCAATGGTTTACATGTGTTAAATTTTAAACTGCATCTATAAGCACACTATATGTACAAATGCGGTATTGAGTCCTGATATGATCCACAAAACATGCATTGCTTCCTCTGTCTACCAGAGTCTCATTAGGAACTTGTGCATGGTTTTATGCTTAGTAATGTGTGTTTTCGTGTGTGTTTAGGGAGAGACAGCCTACATTCGTGTAAAGGTTGATGGTCCTCGCAGCCCCAGCTATGGGCGTTCTCGCTCTCGTAGCCGAAGTCGAAGCAAGAGCGGGTCACGCCGCAGCAGAGGGTCTCCACGCTACTCTCCTCGACGTTCCCGCTCCCGTTCCCGCTCCCGCTCCTAGATCCACCTTGACTAAAGCAGAGAGGAAACCTTCACATCACTCAACAAATCCTGTATACTCACCACGGATCATCTCATGTTACCCGTTTACACTGTCTTCTTGTGTGTTCCCTATTCCCCCACTTTTTGTTGCATTTTATTTTTCATTTTTGTACAAGGCCCCATTTTACTCTGTCATTCTGCCTTTTCCCCTTCTCATCAAAAATGTGTTTTCTGCTAACCATCTCTCACCCTTCTATACCTTTCTCCTGCTTGTCCTCCGCTTTGTTTTGTTTGGAACATTTTTACTTCTTTTAAGCATATACTACTGTTCTTTGACCCTCTTGTGTGTCTCTCTGTAGAGTTCAGAGGAACAGGATAGGATGGGAACAGAGGAAACAGTTCATATTAAGATAAACAGGAGGAGGAGTCAAATATGGCACCAATGGTATGATGGCTGTGCCTTGTCAACTGTGAAATCTGCATTATAAGGCTGTTCAGTTTTTTTTTTACATACACTTGACAATAGTGCCGCTGTTGAATGTTTTCAGTTGTAACAGGTTCTGTATACCACTTTGTAATTGGAGACCCAAAGCTTGTTTATTTTTGCTTTTGCCTGTCTTTTAGTCCTCCAAAGCAAATTTTAATTTTTTGGGGACTGATTTATAGATGGTGTCCCCTTCTGTCTCAAAGTAAACTCCCTGGTAGATGCATTTTACATTTGATTTAGTTTTTTTTTCTTTTCTTTTGAAGGTGTGATTCTAACTTGCCTCCTTCTCTTTGGTTCTGCTGGTATTCTGAAGGTTTGGACTGGGCTCATTGTCCCCCCATTTGGAGCTGGATCAGGATTCAGGATCAGATCAGGATTAGGATTAGGCTTCAGGATGGATACATGGATCAGGAGCATGGGAGCATTTTACCGGGAGAGGATCCTGACCCCCGGCCCTGTCCACATAACCCCATCAAACTGGAAATTCTGAAATATTCCAAACTAAATTGGCTTTCAAATAATCCAAATTTTATTTTTTATTTTTCATTTTGTGTGGGACCTCAGAGACACAGTTACTGACGGCACTGTGAGGAGCGATTCTTTTTGTTTTTCAAAATTATAAAAGAAGAGCAAAGCTCCGCTCAAAACCAGGAGGAGGGCTGGGAGGTGCAGGATGGATCCACACGCTTAAGGAGAGTGGTAAATAGAGGGCGACCCTTACCGTGGAGGAGGGAGGGAAGAGGGAGGACTGGGATACGACAAGGGAATGTGACCTTAATGCGGTTTGTATCTTTTTCTTAGGTCAGTCTATTGCTGCAGAGGATGATTTCTGATTTTCCTAAGTACAATCTCCAGTATTCTAAAGCTTTATTCTCTTTTAATAAAACTTTCAATAACATAAGTTAAGTGTTTGTGGTTTTTTTTCCCAGCATGGCTAATACAACAAAGTTTTTGTTTTTACTGGTACAAAGTATTTCTGAGTAGGTGCCTTTTGCTATTCCTATAAGGCCTGCATTTATAACAATCGGTTGCATTTTTTTAAACTTGTGCTTTTGTATGTGAAATCTGAACATGCAAAGTAACTGCAACTTTGGAGTAACGATTATCTCAAGATTTCGAATGAATGGAGTTAAAAAAAGAAAATGATCCGGCCGTTATCATTGATAAAAAAAAAAAACTTTTCTGGCAATTATTCAATAACTGAGAGACAAACGGGGAGATTGTGTTCACGTTTTGGTCAGATTCTGAATTGGTTGTCCTCCTTGAAACTGGTGATGCTGGAGCTTTGTATGAAGCACCCTTGTTTTAGAATTCGTAGCTTCTTTCCAACATCCATATTACACCTTAGTGTTCAGAATCAACTTTATTGTTTAAGCATGTAAACGCATACTGTACAAGGATTTTGTTTCTCTCAATTAACTTACATAATAAACATAGGACTTCAGCAGAACATGAACAACGTAGTTAGTCATCTTAATTTATATATCCCTACATCGCAAATCAAAAATGTTCCTGAAGGGGCTTCACCATCTGTGCAGCAAACATCCATGATCTAGAGTTAAATAGTGATCACTGACAGGTAGGCCTACGGACGGCTGGGGTCTGTGACCTTTTAATGTGTTTTGATTATGCTAAGTATAACTTCCAGTACTTTTAAGTTTCTTTTTTTTTTTTTACTTCAAAAAAGGTAAATATCTTCTACTGAACCTATCCGTATCATATGATTGTGTTTCTCTTTTTTTGAATCAACTTCCATTTACAACGGATTACACTGTCCATTAAAATGTTCCAGTGAGATGAAGGAACACAACATTACAGACAAGATGAAAGTGCAAACAGCTTCACATGTATCCGACTTGACTGAAGAGTTTTGTGGATTTATCTGGTACTGTTTATTCCTCAGAATATCCTCTTACAGTTCAGAGACTTTAGAATTGAATAGACTTTAAATGGACATCCCCTCGTGCCATGCCTCCCTGTGTGGGTCCAATCTTATTCTGCGTTGCCAGCTGTCTCAAATTATTATGCAGATCGATACCATCTAACAACGCGATCACCTGGATCAATTACTTTCTCTCATGGGAGGGAGGGAGAGATTGGGGTTAAAAACAGTGCATTCTGGGTGGAAATAAGATGCGGTCCCTGTCCGCCAGTGAAAAGCGCCGTCACCAGGGTGGAGGCTTCCCTCCAGCCAATCAGATAGTGAATGCGATGTGGAGGGCGGAGCAGAGACGCATGCTCTCTTTGCATAAATGAACTAAGAACTGTGTAGCTGCCCGTAAACGCACAACTCTAAACAATTAAACTTCGCTGAGAGACGGTAAGTGTTGCTTCATAACTCTGCGTTTATTGCTAATACAACCTTCGCACTCTGTCAGCAGAGAGGGAATACTGAGGCTTCTCTTGCTGGCATGCTAATCTCGTCTGAGCATCTGTATTTGTCCCGAGTGAATGGCACTTTCTTTGCATTGTTATATGTAAACCTAACACATTTAGCTGAATTACTGGAGTGACGCTAACTTGCGTTTGAATATGTGCGGAAATAGTTCACAAGCAGTGTAAATTAAAGTTGCAGTGACATGACAATGGCACTGCAGACATGCCATGTCACCTCAGCAACGTTGTTTTATTGCTTAATGTGATACTCGCAATCAGGACCCATTGTGTCTGTCTCATGAAACATATATTACTCTGTGGTCTATGTAACTGCAGAACTCTTTCAGAGCACGATCACAGGATTCCTCCCAAATTATTGAGTTACTTTGGTAATCCTGCTTCTCGAGGCCTTCTATCCAGTTAATTGGATTGGACAAAAGTAGCCTAATAACTAATAGCTTATTGTTTTATATATGCAAATGGTGGCAGCTGTGATGAAGTAATAAAATGTAACAAGACTCACTGTGTTCACTAGATATAGTAATAACTATGTGGAAAATGTCCTTTTTTAATTTTTTCTTTTTCTCCTGTGCAGTCAAAAAGCCAAAATGTCTGACAAGAAGGCAGTGATAAAGAATGCAGACATGTCAGATGAAATGCAGCAGGATGCAGTGGACTGTGCCATGCAGGCTATGGAGAAGTACAACATTGAGAAGGATATTGCTGCCTATGTCAAAAAGGTATATACTATTCATATTAACAAAATATCCCTGTTGTGGGATGAATAAAGTATAATCTAAATCAGTACAAGCATGTATATGGAACCTGTTAAAGTTATCATCTATGCTATTGCAATTATTGTCTCCCCTCCAGGAGTTTGACAAGAAGTACAACCCCACATGGCATTGCATTGTTGGGAGGAATTTTGGGAGCTACGTGACGCACGAGACAAAGCATTTCATCTACTTCTACCTGGGCCAAGTGGCCATTCTACTGTTCAAATCAGGCTGAAATCCAAACAGGCCGTCCGAAAACTACTTTTAATTCAGCCCTCAATACTTTTGTGCCACGCTGTACATTTGCAACCATTTTTCTGCTGACATGCCTACCTCCTGGTTTCCTGCTTGCTTCAGTCTGTTATTGTGTGCCACCCACAACACTACCCCCCCCATCTGTGGATGGCGCTGTATTTGTGCCTGGACTTGTGTTTGATTCGATGTGACATTCTTCAAACTACGCCCCATTCCAGCACTCAGCCAGCATTTTCCCATCTGACAGATTACATGACTAATTTCTGGATAACATTTTTTTTTGCTGTGCATTAATGCACTGACATTGTTTCATATGGATGTGTTGTATAATAACTTATTTTTCATGGAACAAGCAACAGACTTTTTTTTTCTTTTTTCTTTTTTTTGAAATGCCTTTTAATTTTTCAGTGTTGACTGAGATTGAATATAAATTCTAAGACTATTGCAAGGCTGTTGCTTACACATAATAAAGAGAATTACATGCCAAGAGATTAAGGTTTTGTACATGCTTGAACATTCCTGTTTCCACTTTAGTTGTCAATCTTTAGAATGTTAATGCTGTATATCTCTGGAATGTGATTTAGTGTGCCGTTTAGTATTGTGACTATTTTCAACATGTTGAGCACAAGACAACTTTGACACAGTAAATTGGTTCAAAATGTGACTTGTGTCTATGCGTGCCTTGACTTTGCTTCACTACTAATGTAGTAAAATCGAATGTTCTTACATTCTGACTAACAATGACTCACACATATGCTCTTGACGGTGCAACTATAAAGTTTTTTTTTTTTTTAAACACCTACAGAATAACCGTTTCCAGATGCAGGGGACATCCTGCTCTATTGGAACAGGTAGATGGATTTCCATGTCTACTGGTGTCCACAAATTGAGACTTGAACATTCAACAATGGGAGGCTTTTGAAATTAAGTGCAGTTTCTGAAATTGTATTAACCAGAATTAAGACAAGTTTTAAGAGACATGAACTAGGAACATACAGCAGAAGGAATTTATGAAATCAAAACTATTTCATAATTTATAGGAAACATGTCAAAAGAATTGGTTTGTAGTCTTTACACCTACGTTTACCTGTCATCTACAGTTAAAAATCATTTCTGACTAGACTTTGTATCCAAAACCTGATGCGCTGTTATGGGTTAAACTTATAACTAAATTATCAACTCTCACATTGCCAGACCTCCACAGAGCTATCTTCATCATGTTCAGCTGCCTTTTTTGTACATGAATGCATCAGGAAATTTATGTTTATAGATAACGGTAAGATACAGCCTACTGTACATTATGGACCAATCCCACAAATAGTTTAGTACCCATCTCTTCACAAACACAAATAACACAATATCATCAAAGGTTAGAGAGGTAGGTAAAAGGTGTATTCGTGAAAATGATTAAATCTTTTGATGCTCAATTACTGCAAAAAAAACTGTTGGATGCATGACTTTTTCTTAAGGTGTATTTTTCCTTTCCTTTTACATTAAGATGTAATTTATGGTGGCCAGGTTAACTCGGTGGTAGAGCAGGCGCACATCTTCATCCACAGCCAGCTCAGTCTCTCTCTCCTTTCTCACCTAACTGTGCTGTCAAAATTTAAAAGTGGAAAAGCCCAAAAATATTCTTAAAAGATGTAATTTATGGATGTTTCTTCATCTGTTTAAGAGGCAGTTGATGTTCGTAGTTTACACTGTAGGGGGGAGTAATGAGCCTGACATTTGGATATTACGCATGAAAGGAAGAAGATCCATGCAGGGGAATTACTTCCGCCGGCCGCGTTTAACAAATATGGCGGCACAAACGGGGTTGTTAGCCCCGGCCCTTATGAGCCGCAGTGATGTCCCTGTTTTCCCTCCGGTGGCTTTGTCAGCGGAGGCCGCCCCGTTCACTCCGCTCGGGACGGACGGTTGGCGGCTCGGCTCACCGTCGGACGTCGAGAAACAGTTTTCCCGCTGCGCAGCAAAACTCCGTGCCCTGCAAGCAGACTCTGGTCAGTTAAGAGAGGAGCTCAACCTGCTGTTTGACCAGCTACTGTCCGAAAACTACAACAAAACCTTTGACCCTAATATCAACATCAGACCAGAGGTAACTCATGGTCTCTTTGGTCTTGTAGTGACGACTGTATTCAACTTAACTTGTGATACTGAAAATGTACTAGCATTTTCTAGTGTACTAGCTAGTATTCATTAGTGTGCATTATGCAAAACATCAACCAGAATAGCAGCCACCCATCGCCCTAGCAACCATAGAGAACACCATAGCTCGTAGTACTGCCATAGCAACTGTACAGAACCCATAGTAGCAACCACTTGTGTTTTATATTATTATAAAACAACTAACAGTCAGCTTGTTACTCGTTTGCAACCTATAAAGCAGTGTCCTACCAACCATTTAACAACCCCAGCTAAAAACAAAGTCACAAAATCAAGTTTTGCTCTTACATAAATGTTCTTTAAAAAAAGTTTGCCTTTTCTTTTTGTATCAAGCTTTTACTTAATCAACTAAATGAGCATATGTGATAACAGGGTTATTTGTTTATCGCTGTGGAAGACATTCTTGGTTGTGCTAAGTCTATTAATTTCCATTTCAGGATGTGTGCTCCCTGCTGAAACATGTCAGCTGTCTTGTGCCACTGAGTCAAGAACATTTAGTCATCAAACTCTGCCAGCTAGTACATCATCTACTCAATCAGCTAAAGGTAACTACTAGCTGTAGTGTTGTCCCATGGCATTTTGTTTTCACCTTGCCCCCCCCCCCCCCCCTCCTCCTCGATAGCTACAGACACAGAAATGGCACGTCCTAAGGAAAGCTCATTGTGGGACTAGCTCTAATGGCTGTAATTCTGCACCAAGGCTGAATTTTGGGAAAGAGACTTACAATATGGTATAATGGGACCACTATGGTCTATATAAAATCATCCAAAGAGCACTATGTCATGGGACCTTTAAGTAACAGTAGACATTTTACTACTGTGCACATCTACTCATGTACTGACCATGACTGCATATGTACTAATGTTTTGTACTTTAAAAAAAAAAATGTCTTCTTACTTTTTCTTCTCACTGTTTCAAAAGGTAATAATGGACGAGCGGACCTTGGATGTATTGGTGAATTATACCGCCAGTGCGCTGAAAGCGTGCAGTACTTGGACACACTCAGATGTCCTCTTGGCGCTCTCCACAATAGTGTATGGGAATGGACCTCAGTGCCACCAGGTAGATATTTGTACAAGAGATGTGAAAGTGTAGAAGTGTATGATAACTGCTGAATATATATACTGTACATTGAGATTTTTCTCATTCATAGCACCTCAATGACTTGCTGGGTGAAGATGGAGTCCTCTTGCTTTATAGTTCTCCATCTCAGCCAAATATGGAGTTACGCCGTGTTGCTCTTACCTGTATGGCCAACATCTGTCTCAGGTAGGCTTTAGTGTGCTGATACATTTAGCCAGTAGCCATAGTGCATTTTTGTCTGTGTGTAATGTACACCCACTTTGTAGACTACACATGGTGTGTCTGAATTAGTTTCGGAAGAGGGGTTTTTAAAGCTTTGGGTTAGGGTGCCATATCAACCAAAAAGATGAGGATATGTCCGTGTTGTGTTCACAACCTGTCAATACTGTGGTTGGCTGGATTGTTTCTCTCTAGGATCCCTGGTCAGCCACCTTTGGATGATCAATACAGAAGTGTATCTTTCAGAGTCTTCCTGACGACTCTGCAGTCACCCAAACCTCCCAACACGGATGAACTCTTCTACTGCATGGTACAGATAATTGGCATGATGTAAAGAACATTTCTATGGGGAAAAATACATGTAATCGTAGATGATCGATGCCTGCCCTTGTGTTCTGTGTGTAGGTGATCCAGGCAGCACTGAAAGGACTTCAGTGTTGTCTCTCAGGTGGGAAGTGGAAATTTGGCGGAGGAGAGGAGGTTGGGTCTGTACTGGCTGCACTTAAGGTACAACATTTTCAGATTTTGGAATTGCTTTATCACTCACAAACATGGCAGTGATCTTATGTAGTAATTGTTTGGAGACCTGTACATGTTTTCTGCAGAGGCTCTTGTTCCAGGGAACTCCAGGTGTGAGTGTGGAGTGGCCGGCTGTTCTTTACCCATCACCTCTTCCTCAGTACGAGGGTCTCTCAGCATCAAAACCTGTTGAACCACCAAAACCCATTGAATCACAAAAGGATGCCGCTGTGCCCGGCAAAACCTCAGGGGTAAGACAAGTCTTCACTGTTGCAGTAAGAGGCGTTTCAAAACCAGGGATGAAACCCACGGTTTTGGTTAAAGTGTTTTTCATGTTTCTCCTCCAGAATAAAAAGAAGAAATCCAGGGGAAAGGGGAAGAAGACGAGCACTGAGGAGAGCAGGGGTGGTGATGGAGAGGAAGATGTTCGAGATCCTGTACCGGAACCTCAGAAAGGAGGTGGAAGAGAGGGAGGCAGAGGGGAAGTTGAGTCCTTGTCCAAACCCTCTGGCCCGTCTCTTTACCCATCATGGAAAAAAACAAGTTCCGACTCAGAGCTTTCTGACCCGGAAGGCAGTGCACAGAGCAAATTAAGGTACAGAAAACCACTGCCCATGTCCATCCATGTCCCATCTATCTCTTTTTTTGGTACAAGCATGCATGTTTTTGGGTTTTACTGTAAGTTTTATAAAGTGGATGGTACAGTTTTTTTTCCTTCTAATGCTGCATCAGCTCCAAAATCATCCTGCATTATCTTTCTCTCTTAGGCTTTACCACGGCCGTGTGCGTCAAGGAGCACTGCACTGTCTGCTAGCGGTGGTGAAAGCTGTAGAGAAGAGAACTCTGTACGGCTACTGGTCCTCCTTCATCCCTGACTCTCCTGTTGGTGGGCTGCCGACTCTCACTCTCCTCACGATTATACTGAAGGACCCCTCTCCAAAGGTACAATACGGCCTCACTCATGTTACAATTCTCCTCGAAATGGATGGCTGTTGCATCCGTCTGTTTTCTCTCCCCTCCAGGTGCGTGCTTCTGCGCTTCAGGTGTTGTCGGCCATGCTGGATGGCTCCCGTCAGTTCCTGGCTGTGGCTGAAGATACGGCGTCTCCTCGTACATCTTACACCCCTTTCTCCTTCTCGCTAGCTACTTCCATCAGAGAACTGCACCGCGCTCTCAGTCTGGCTCTGCTGGCCGAGACCTCCCCTCAGACGCTCACACAGGTCATAAAGGTACATTAACATGCAGGTTTTGTGATCAACCGTCTGAAAGCTTTTTCTTCTGTTACTGTTACTTTGTTGTCTCTTCTTGCTCAGTGTCTGAACACTGAAAACTTTTAAAATGAATGATTAATTTGATTAAAATTTGATTTTAACTGTGTGTGATAGATTTTAACTGTGTGTGATAGTTCAATGATGAGCTTACATGTACAGCTCATGTAAAGGTCAAGTTAAAACTGGAACATGTTTTCAAACACGCTCACATGTGGTTAGGGAGTGAAATCTGGCATCACTGGGATTGGACCAACAGCTCTAATGGCTTATCCTGTCTGTTAGTGTCTGGCCTATCTGGTGGCAAACGCACCCTACCACCGCCTCAGACCTGGTCTGCTCAGCCCGCTCTGGAAGCAGATGCGTCCCTATGTGCGCCACAGAGGTCTGTATTTCGTCTGTGCGCTCAGTGAACTGCAAACAAGGATTCACGCAAACAGGTTAGCAACACAGGCTTCTTACAACCGCTCTCTGTCTTCAGATGTGAATGTTCGTGTGTCCGTCCTGACACTTTATGGGGCTCTGGTGACGACTCAGGCTCCTCTCCCTGAGGTGCAGCTTCTCCTTCAACAGCCGGAGGGCAGCAGCACTGGCTCATTCTCGCCACAGGACTCAGGTCTCAGCTGGAGACAAAGAGACGGAGTGTCCTCGCCTTCTCGCACACCAGTCAAACCCTCCCTGCGGAGCTCGCGGACACACTCCCCCCACATTCCTCGCACACCGGGTGAGGAGGATACCGCCCCACCGTGGCTGCTGCGGCTGTGTGTGTTGCTGGTGACTCAGCCCAGAGAGGACCAATCAGACAGCGAGGGAGCGGGACCAGGGGGGGGTGCTGCTTTAGAGCCCTCCCCTGTCCGACTAGAAGCTCTACAGGTGATAGATATTGTTTGAAACACAAATGGACAAAAGAAAGCCCTTACCAAACATTTCTAAAAACTCTGAAGGTGTTTTTTTTAAGTGTGAAATCTGAAGTGTGTCCTGTGTGTTTCAGGTCATGTCCCACCTGGTGCGTGGCTACTTCTCTCTAGCTCAAGCATGTCTGTGTGAGATTGGGCAGGTGAGCGCTCGCTGTCTTGGGGAGACAGACCCCTCCATACAACTGCATGGAGCAAAGGTAACACATTCAAGTTTCTTTTACGCCTTCTGTAAATGACTTCCACTCTTGTGTATCTCCTGTCTTTATTTTTATTTTTCTTCCTCTTATCTGCACCTATATCCAAGCTTCAGCAGTACAAATGGTGTGAATCTGAAATTTGAATTTTTGCTCTCGAAATGACAGCTTGAGACAGAAGGAGACCTGTGCACTAATCTCTCTATCATTCTTTTATTTAGTTACTAGAGGAGTTGGGGACAGGAATAATCCAGCAGTACAGGCCAGAGAAAAACGTGCCTGAGATTCTGAGGGTCCCCATAAGCCAAGTAAGTACAAACTATCTTCAAACAGGTCTACCCTGATACACAATATGTAGTTTAAAGACAATGTTCTATATTTCCTATTGCTGTTTGTTGCCATTGTTTGTTTTCTGAAAACATAAACTTGAGAAAGGGGAACGTAGTTTTAAAATTTGGTTAATATCAATTATAATGAACTGTGATTATATTACATGTGTTTTCATACATATATTTGCATGACATAGGTGGTGCTCTTTTGGTCTGAGGTCTTGAGTGGTCCTCTGAACGGAGCCCTACAGAACGAACAACATCCCACACTGCAGACGAGCGCCTGCGACACGCTCCCCTCCATTCTACCGCAGGCCTTCGCACAGCTGCCTGTGAGTTCCACTTTAATTGTTTCTACACAACTAATACTGAGCTCAGTGGAGCTGGAGGTGTGATGTGTGATGTGTTTTTTTGTTTTTTTTAAGGAAAAGACGCAGCTGATGTGCATCACTGTGCTTCTGGGGCTGACCTACAGTGAAAACTATCTGGTGAAGACCGCAGCCGTCAGGGCTTTGGGAGTCTACATACTGTTTCCATGTCTCAGAGAGGTAGGGACACTGACCACCAACTATGCTCATACTGAACACCATGTAACAGGTTGCTAATCCAGAAGGATCTGTTATACAGGTGGGGTTTTGAATTTTCCCTTCTTTTTCTCTGTTCAGGATGTGATGTTTGTGGCGGATACAGCAAACACTATCCTTGCTGCACTTGATGATCGATCTCCAAATGTCCGCGCTAAGGCGGCCTGGTCCCTAGGCAACCTCACAGACACACTCATTGTTAATATGTAAGAACACATGAATATAAGGTGCTAAGTTAATCCTTAAGAAAACACAATGAATGCATCTCCATGACAGTAAATGGAAGACATTTCATCTTGAAACGATTAAACCATGATCACTTCTTTATCTTACAAAATTAAAGCCTAACTTCAATCATGTTAACAACAAAGAAAAGGTTTTGAGAAAAAAAAAAAGAATTAGGTAACTGATTTGGATTAAACCAGGCTAGAATGGTATTCAATGTATTTAGTCCGTTATCAGAGATTGTATTTTTGTAATCTGTTTATCTCCTGTTTCTTAATCAGGGAGAGTGTAGGTGTGGACTTCCAGGAAGAGTTATCAGACATGCTGCTTCTAAAGATGTTGCAGGCAGCCACCCGAGCATCAGCCGACAAAGACAGGGTGAGAGCACTCACTCTAAATACACAAAAGCAAGGCCCAAACATTTGGATTTGTTCCGCCACATTTTGTTCTGCTGGCAAGTAGTTTCAAAATGGATCTGTTTGGGACTCAGTTCATTCAAATAGGAAACGACTGAATATGTGAGAATAGGCAATCAACATAACAATTTCATTAGATTATTGCCAACTTTCTTAGTAAAACCTCATTCACCACCCCCAACCCCCCCCAGGTGAAGTCTAACGCAGTGCGAGCACTCGGGAATCTGCTTCATTTCCTCCGTCAAAGTCAGCTGAGTCGATCTGCGTTCCAACGCCCGCTGGAAGAGGCGGTCCTTGCTCTAGTTAAAACTGTCCAATCAGAGGCCACTATGAAGGTCAGATGGAACGCCTGTTACGCCTTGGGAAATGCTTTCAGAAACCCAGCCCTTCCGCTCGGTAAGTCTTCATTCATTTGCTTTTTCCAAGGACACTCACCTTGTTTGCCCTCATGAATTGGTCAACACGGGTCATTGTCCCGACTCTTTGACCATGCTCCAACCAGGATGTAAAGAAATAGTTCCTTATTTTGGGAACAATCCTTATTTGCTTGCTTGTTGAAAGCTGGAGATAAAGGTGAAGATGAACACCTCGCTGTTATCTTTTCGTTGCAAATGAAGTTAGAAGATGGCTAGCTTAGCATAAAGACTGGAAATAACAAAACAGATGTATTTCAGAAAAAAGCTGAACTATTTTTTTAACAAAAATCTGATGCTGCGTACCTAATTCTTGACCCAGTGACTCCTTGCAGTCTCTACTAGTTGCCTAGCAACCTCACGTTGACAAAAATACTTTACTGCTGTCATTGCGCTCAGCCAAGAACTAAATCCAGCCGGTAACTCTCCCGTATAACCACAAACTGTTATTTTTTGTACAAATGAACTGCCAAACTGGGTTACCTTTGGCAAATCCGGGTTAGCGGTTTCAAGTATTAATGCTAAGCTAACTGCCTTGGCGTTGGCTTCATATTCAGCGTAAAGACTTGAAAATTTTATTGGCCTTCTCATTTAACTCTTTGCAAGAAAGGAAATAAGCATGTTTGCCTAACTGTTTATGATCAATCTGAATTTTTGTTTAGTTTTATTGACGCCTGCCTGTCAAACGTAACAGTTTATTTCTGTCTCTTTCTTCCTCGTAGACTCGGCTCCCTGGTCTAGTCACGCATTCTCCTCTCTCTGTCATGTTGTTACCTCCTGTAAGAACTTCAAGGTGCGGATCAAGTCTGCCGCTGCCCTGGCGGTCCCGGCCAAGCGCGGCTGCTACGGGGACTCAAAGCAGTTCAGCTGTGTGTGGCGATCCCTGGCCACAGCGCTCGAGAACAGCGAAGACACAAACGACTTCTTAGAGTACCGCTACAGTGCCAGCCTGCGGCACACGCTCTCACAAGCTCTTCTACACCTGCTCAGCGTCGGCCAGGCACAGGACATGCCTGCCCTCGGGGCATCGCTGGCCGGGGAGGAGGGGAGGGGCATCAAAGAGCATTTGATCAAATATCTCAGAGCGGAGGAAGGAGGAGGAGAGGGGGCAGATGGAGAAAAAGATGCTGTAGGGGACAGTTTGACCCCTCAGCAGAGAGTTGTAGGTCTTCAGGAGACCCTGATCAGGCTGAAGGAGTTGAAGGCTGAAGGGGAGGGATGGGGAGAGGAGGAGAGAGGTAAAGAGGTGCTGGTTCATTTCCTGGAAGATTTGCTAAAGACCTGCGAAGAGCCGTGAAGAGTCTCCTTTTCAGCTGCAGCGCGTGGTTTAAGCTTGCTTTCACACCTGTGGTTCGGTAGACTGGGTGCAACATCGTTGGATTTTTCATTTGGTTCGGTTTTTTGGCACTGCACTTTGCCATACTCGCCAAACATTGTAAACAAAGGTCACCCCGTCTCTTGGACAGAAAGTCTGAGTGAAATTGGCTTCTGGTCTCGCTTCTGGTCTCAGAAATAATGGAGCAATATCAAATCTATAATGTCTTGGGTTTTCTGGTTTTGCATTAGTGTTTTTTGTTGTTTTTTTTTTTAGAAGAAGAAGAAGGCAAACAAAAAAAGCAGCTGAAAAGACAGCGAATGAAGGAGAGGGCGGGACCTAATGAGAGAGCTTGTGATACAGACAACGTGCAATTTATGACGACAATAGGTTATGAATTTGAAAGTTATCAACCCCTAAGTCCTATTCAAGTCTATGAATTGTGTGCAAGGTTGATATCGCTGGCTGGTAAATGTTAAATATTTGGGTAAGATTGCATTGTCCCCTAAAGTGATCCAATTTCAATTCCCCCCCCCCCCCCCCCCCCCCCCCCCCCCATTTTCAAGCTGACCAAAGTTTAAATGGTGACCGGACTATCCAACAAAACGCTCCAGGGTTTTATTAAAGCGGACCAAACTGTTCAGGTGTGAAAGCAACCTGAGAAACTTCCTGATCCCACCAGCACTGCTCTCTCTCTCTCTCTCTCTCAGGTTGCACGGATCAGAGCAGGCAGACAATCGAAGGAGAGACCTCCGACTTTAATCTAACGATGACTGAACTAATCACATTTTAGGACATCACAAGGAACCACAAGAATATTTAGAAAAATGTAAGGCCGTTTGACTTTTTTTTTTTTTTTTTTAATGTACATTCAAAGATATTTTGAAGTTTGCATTGGCTTTTATATCCTTTTATTTATCTAATTGCACTTGTACTCTTTTATAAAATTAAACTATATTCTATGAAATTATATTCTGAAAACACATTAATGGACTATCTTTCCAGTGGAATTAAGTTGTAATGAACATATTGTGTTATTGTTTAACAAAATATTTTCTGTTTGTAAGGATGAGGAAAATGATTTCTTGAGGTGCGGAGAGTTTTGTCCGATTTAAATCACAACATTGAAACGTGGTCGATTGCCTAAACATCAATTTGTTTTTGTTCATTACATACTTCTGCCATATTGAAATGTTTTGATATATGAAAGTAAGCTTAATACAGTTGTGTTTATCTAAATAACAATGTGCAGCCATAATTCTTTCAATCATTAGTCATGAAGTACACTACATTGTGTATGTGAACACAGCAATGATGACACTGACTGACTTATCAAACGACTTCCACGCAGCAGGGATTTCCCAAAGTGTGGTTTCAGAGTTATTACACACAAGAGTGGACATCCAACAAGTGACGATGTCTGTCAAATATGTGATCTGCTCTGTCTTGCAACAAGCTGTTTTCCTGAAGTTGACCTTAGATTTAAAACGCTAAAGTATTAAAGTAAGAGCTAGTAGATAAACCAGTACATATATAACTTGAAAAGCAGCCAATTCCTCCCCTATAACAACTTATTTCACAAAATATAATACAATTATTTAAGGTCTCCTATGAATATAAATATATATTTAAGTTGTGGTTGCTTTGATGGAAAGTTAAAAAGACAGACGATGAACTGTATTCACACAAAGGCCAGTTTAAACTAAATACATAATTGCATTGATGTGCCCTTAATTGGCACATCATAAAGCAGATATGAAGATGTAATAATCTATAATGTGTGCTATTTTCAGTTTCATTTGCACTTCAGTGAATGGTTGGTGCTCTGATTCTGTGTGTATTGCTGGCATTGACCATAGACTGGTAGAATAACTGGGTAACATTGGTTGTGTTAAACCCAGCCAGTAGGGGGCTCCAATGCTCAGAGCTGCCGGTCGATGATCCGGATGTTGACTAGTGATGCCTGGATGGATGCGGGCACACTACCACGCTGCTGGAGGAATGGACGCCTTCGAACTGTTTCGGAAACTCGGAGCTGGAGCGAAATTTGACCTGAAGAAGTTTGGGCAAGACGCCGCTCGGTTTAAGGTAAAGACGACACGTGTAGCTGGTCATGTACAGGACGAAAACAGTGATTGATAACAGAACGAGCCACGGTTTGATATATTTTAGCTAACTCTGATTTGTACCAGAAAATGTGCTGCAGTCCTTGCTTTTTTTGATATACCTATTTTATATTTACATTTTATGGAGGTTGGGTGCTTTTAAAGTCTCTTTATTTGATGAGTTGTTGGACAATATGTCACACAAGTGTACTACACACTGATAGTGAATTTACCCGTGTCTTATTTTACAGGTTGCCAGATCTCAGGGAGGGGAAGCGTCTTTAGATGCTCTCTCTGCGATCGATTACTTTGGAACAGGATCAACCAATGGATCCCAGAGCAGTTCAGTAGGACTGGAGGTAGAGAAGGATGATGATGATGATGAGGATGGAGAGGAACATGAGGTGGGAAGTGAAAGTGGAGATTCTGGTGCAGGAAGCAAAAGGAAGAAAAAGGAGAAAGACGTGAGGACGAAAAAGAAGAAAAGAAGCAAGGTGGAAGTGGAAGGTAAAAAATGTGTCGGTCTGCTGCTGACCAATTTAGACATTAAAAACTGATTAGTAGCTGGCTGTGGTTATTTTCAGATTATTTATTTTTTTACATATATCAATTTATGTATATACATATGTATATATGATACATATACAAAAACAAATTAAATGAATGTCAATTTGTTAATGTGTAACGTCATTATTGTGTGATGTAGGGAGACAGAAAGTGGACCTGGTAAAAAAAAGTTGAAATACAGATAGGTATCTGCATTGAAAATATTACACCATAAATAAGTTATGTCATTTAATAAGCAAAAATTGCCAAAATTCTCTCTGCCCAGATTCTAAAATGTGAAGATTTGTAATGGGTGTCTTTCAAAATCTAATTAAGTGTTCTCAAAAATAATCAATAATAAAAAAAATCATAATTAGTTTCAGCCCTAGTGTGATGTGCCATATTAAACAACAAGTGTTGTAGAGACAGTCTGTTTTTGAATACCGACTATTCTTAATTTAGCAATTCCAGGTCTGGAGTCAGATGATGATGTGTAATGACAGATGATATATATATGTATATGTATATATATATATATATATATACATACATACATACATTTGTCAACTCTCAGAGGTTTTGCCATACTGTTTATAGAGAGGTGCCATCTCTGTATCAGGCCATTGTGGCCAAGGTTAAAAATCAACAGTGGTATGTGATGACATTTAAAACGAACCGTATGTAGCTGTCCAGGGTTGGAGACTCACCGCTGTCTTCTGTCTTACTGAAGCTGGAGGTGGAGCGCTGAAAGACATGGAGGGAAGCGGCATCACATGGACCTCCGCATTGGACAGAAAGATTCAAATCCTGCCGAGTGACGGGAAGGAGAAATCCTCCCTGAAGAGGCTGAAGCATCTTCATCAGGAAAAGGTCCTCATACAGCTCCCAGCAAGGGAAAATTATAAAGATATTGTTTGTGATTCTGACAAAAATGAACTGTGTACTCTTACTCTTTCCATCTGTCCTGTGTAAAATCTTTTTTTCTCTCTCTCTGTATTTGTTTTTAGGTGAATCGCATCCGCTCTCAACACCGTATAAATGTGCACGGCTGCGATGTGCCCAACCCTGTGTGCTCATTTGAGGAGCTCCAGTCCGAGTATCGTCTCAACCCACGTGTCCTTCAGAACCTCAAAGACGCAGGGCTGAACTCCCCGACGCCAGTACAGATGCAGGCGATACCGCTCATGATGCACGTGAGTACGCACGCACGCACACACACACACACACACACACTAGGGCGGCACGATGTGAGGAAAATATCTAATTGCGATTATTTTGACCGATATTGCGAGTGGAAGATGATGTACAATATCAGAAGGAACGATACTTTTGGGATCTGTACCAAAAGAAATCTTTTTCTTTAGTCTGTAGGGTACAATTTCTAGGCTGGGACGTCTCTGCAGCACCACAATACTTACTTAACAATGGTTTGACACATATTTTACCTTTAACAAATACTGCACCACACTACTATTTGGATTTTGCACTAGTCCACATTGCGATTTTGATGGAATTGCAATTAATTGTGCAGCCCTAACACACACACAAGCACATTCAGTTGTTGTAAATAACACACAGACGGGGGTTAAGTGAGGATTTCCGTGTGTCGGGTTTCTGTGTCAGGGTCGGGAGCTCCTGGCCTGCGCCCCCACAGGATCAGGGAAGACTTTGGCTTTCTGTCTCCCACTGCTCGCCCACCTGCAGCAGCCGGCCAACCTGGGCTTCAGGGCTGTGGTCCTCTCCCCGACCAGAGAACTGGCCAACCAGGTACACACACACACACACACACACACACACACACACACACACACACACACACACACACACACAAAGCTTTTATTAGAAGATTCCAGTTTCACTTTCCATTATCAAGCTTATCCAGATTTTTATAACATGATATTGGCATATTTATTCGGATCAAGGAAAGAGATGTGAAGACATTAGCTTCTATGTTTTAATCCCTGTTGAATACAGTGGGAGTTCCAGCTACTGCTTAAGTTTTTTTTTAATTTATGGTTAAATAATCATACACACATTTGCATGAATCTTCAGCCTGTTTTGTTGTGTTGTGTTTAGACCTACAGAGAGCTGCTCCGGCTGTCGGAGGGAGTAGGATTTAGAGTCCACATCATGGACAAAGCCTCTCTGGCAGCCAAGAAATATGGACCACAGTCAAACAAAAAATACGGTAAGACATGGAAAAATGTCTTCATAGACAAATGAATATCCGAATTGCCTTTACATCACGGTTTACCTCCTATATTTCTGTGCAGATATACTCGTCAGTACTCCAAACAGACTCGTCTACCTTCTCAAGCAGGATCCTCCAGCTCTGGACCTCAGCAGGTAGTTTTTTTGCAAAGTTATGTTTGCAAGAAACTTATGTTTCCGTTCACTGTTAGTTACCAAAAGTCATTTGTGTGAATCCTTGAGGTCTAACAAACATGTTGAATACATTTTCCTCCCCATAAAACATTTGCAAAACTACAGTGCTTACATGCTTGTTTACTAGCTTGCGTTCGTTGGCAGCCTTGTGTACCGTCACCCATGTGCCTGAGCACTGGGGAAATAAAATAGTTGTAGCAACTCAAAATAAATAGTTCCACATGGTAGAGATTACAGGTCAAAAACTCCACCGATTTTTAATTTAATTTATACTTATTTATACTCTTAATTGATCCCCTATGGGAAAATAACATTTTACACTCAGTTGTTATTACATAATACACACAGGCCTGAAATACACACACATGCACTAATGGAGAGATGACAGAGTTCTTGCTCAAGAGCACCCCGGCACTGCTCAGGCGGTACCAGTCCACACTCTGTACTTTGTACCATTTTTAATTGAACCTGTCTCTCTTAATTGATTGTGTGGATTTTTTTTCCCACAAGACAAGTAAGGAAGTACCTTTTATTCCCAATTATCATTTATTATTATAAAGTTATCTTAGTTTTCTTTTCTGCAGTGATGGTGTAAGCATCGCTTTAATCTGGCTTTGTGGTACAGGCTCCAAGTGCTCCACAGGTTTAGACTGATCCCATATAATCACAACATCCATTGTTTGAGTCTGGTGGGGGAGCTTATGTTGCAGGACATACCCATCTCCCTCCTCTTGTTTCCTGTTTCTGTCTCCACTGACAAAAAAAATGGGAGATTGATTGTTGTTTTTTGTGTGTTGGTGTTCAGTGTGGAGTGGCTGGTTGTCGATGAGTCTGATAAGCTGTTTGAGGGCGGTAAGACGGGTTTCAGGGAGCAGCTCGCCGCAGTTTTTCTGGCCTGTTCTGGTTCAAAGGTGCGCAGGGCTTTCTTCAGCGCCACCTGCACGCCAGATGTAGAGCAGTGGTGCCGTCTGAACCTAGACAACCTGGTGTCTGTCAACATCGGACACAGGTAATTATTTACTTGTAGAACTCCACACTTTGATGGATTTATAAAATCTTTTTCTCCCGGTCAAAAAATGAATTTATTATCATTTCAGAAACACGGCAGTTGACTCTGTGGAGCAGGATCTGCTGTTTGTTGGGACGGAGAACGGCAAACTGGTGGCCATGAGGGATATCATCAAAAAAGTAAGCACACTCCAGAGAAGTTACTTTTCAAGCTTGTAAACAATTGAGTATTTTAAAATGAATGTATTAATACGAGCTCTATTTCTGTACACGTGGATGTCCTCGCCATTTTCAGGGTTTCCTGCCTCCCATGCTGGTGTTTGTGCAGTCTATAGACCGAGCACGGGAGCTTTTCCACGAGTTGGTGTACGAAGGCATCAATGTAGACGTGATCCACGCAGACCGCACACAGCAGCAGGTACGCACTTAACACACTGTGTTATGGGTTCTCTCTGTGTCACTGAAGTGCAGCCTTGTATTCACCCTCCTCCTCTCTGTTTCAGAGGGACAACGTGGTGAACAGTTTCCGGTCTGGTAAAATCTGGGTGTTGATCTGCACGGCTCTGCTCGCCAGAGGAATCGACTTTAAAGGAGTCAACCTCGTGCTGAACTACGACTTCCCCACCAGCTCTGTGGAGTACATCCACCGAATTGGTTAGTATTTATATAGAATCAATCATTTTATAATAACATAATCCTCTATTGGGCTACAACCATTACCTGATTAGTTAATGGACTTGAGTGGGATTCTGTGTCTCTGATGGCCGCCCACCAAGAGTCAGGTTCTGTCCGAGGTTTCTGCCCGTTAAAAAGAAGTTTTTCCTCTCAACTGT
The DNA here is from genome assembly GCF_013103735.1 of Etheostoma cragini. NCBI lineage: Eukaryota > Metazoa > Chordata > Actinopteri > Perciformes > Percidae > Etheostoma > Etheostoma cragini. The sequence goes on along the minus strand of NC_048419.1, from coordinate 13,053,035 downwards.
CGCACCAAATGCTTGCCCTTGGGTGGAATTGTTGGGTCTCTGTAAATTATAGTGTGGTTTAGACCTACTCTGAAGTGTCCCAAATAACTTCTGTTATGATTTGACAAATAAAATTGACTAAATAAAATTTAGTGAATGAATAAGTCATTATTTTGATAATGGGTGAATTATTATTTATTACGTTAAAAAGTCCAAACTATGCAAGTAACGGCTTCACAAACATGAAGATGTGCTTGTTTTGTTTCATTTTATATCATTGTGAATTTTTTAGGTTTTGAAAAAGTTTGTTGGAATCTGGCAGCTTGTGTTGGGCTTATGACACTATGGTATATTTTACAAGCAACATGCTAAATCAAATAATAACAAAAAGCTTAATCAATAATATACATTGGTACTTAGAGCCCTATTCCTGTGTTGTCACCTATCAGGTATTTCAGTTCTTTCTCTCCCTGTCTGCTCATTCATATATCACTCCGTTTGCTGCTCCTCAGGTCGGACTGGTAGAGCTGGACATCAGGGGAAGGCCATCACCTTCTTCACAGAAAACGACAAGCCACTGCTGCGCAGGTATGTGGATGCAAAAAGTGCAAACTGATGTCCTTTGCAAATAAACGGGAACAGCTGTTTTTGTGTTTGCGACTCTGGAAAATTGTTTTTTATAAAAGTCTGGCTGTGCTCATGACACATCAGATTTGGTAGGGCAGACAGGTTGTCAGATGTATAGGTGCAGGACAAAAGCAGCATTAAAAAAAGGTCAAAGGTGAGGGAGTCTGGGCGCTTAGTATTGCAAGCTCCCAAAATTTGAAGTGTTGTACAAGTTACCCTTACAAAATTTATCTGTACATGTCTTTCTGACAGCATCGCCAACGTCATAAAACAAGCTGGCTGTCCTGTACCCGACTACATGATTGGCTTCAAGAAGATACACAGGTAAAGCAGATGGATGACAATGTCTAAGTTTCAGAACTTATCGAGTTTTGGTAAAATGGTTGTAAAAGTCCATCTGTATTTGTGTTTTTAGCAAAGTGAAGAGGAGACTTGAGAAGAAACCTCCCTCGAGAAGCACCATCTGCACAACCCCTCGCTTCCTAATGAAGAAAAAAGGCAAAGCTCCAAATAAAGCACAGAGAGGAGAGACGCGGGCAGCGGGCGGTGAGCAGAAGGAAAAAAATGGATCTCAAACCCCAGTACAGAAGCAGAAAGGAGAAAAGATGACAAAAGGACAGGAGCCGAAGAGAAGACATAAAACACAGAAAGAAGGGGGAAGAGAAACACACACGGTGTCTCAGAAGACGGGATCCAATTCCTCTGGGGCCAAGTTAAAAAAGTAATGTGTGCTTGTGAGAGTGTGTGATTATTCAATTAAGTCTGTCAACCAGAACCAAACAAACGTTGCTGACATAAAGTCACTTTTTATGTATCAGTGTCCATCAGCGACATGACACGATTTTCTTTTTCTACTCTGTCCACTAGGAACAAGGGGAAGAAAAATAAGCCAGAAGAGAAATAGACGAGAGTGGTACAGGGGACTGAGATCAAGATGGACACGGATTGTAATTTAAATTTTTCTGTCTGATTTACTGCTTATTTTCACATGTGCTTTGTATTATTGAAGTATGAAATAAACTGATACATACTGTATATAAAAATATACACATGTGTATACATTTGTTGATTTGCTCACCTTCAGCTTGTGACAATGACTGAACATTTTACCAACCAATCTTAGTGAAGGCTTTAATGAGTGATTGATTGTTTATGTTCAACTGACAAGACACTCAGTAACACTGAACAAGATAGGGCATTCAATTTCAAGGTTTAAGGTTTTATGTAGTGTACCTGATAAGAGTAATATTCAGACTATTGAAAGGATCAATTTTACTTTCATATGTTTGCTTAATGGAAGTTAGTTGAATGATTTTGCAACTTACTAATTTTCATAAGTGCAGTAAATTTGTCATATAGCTTAAGTAATATAATTAGCTAAAAAAAATTGTATTTCTACATGGTACCTTATTATGCCTTACTTTGATGTGGGAAAAGTAAAAAACTCACAGAGCAACTCATCGTTCAACCCCTAGCATGTAATGCTAATCCGTTCAAAAGCCTAGTTAACTCTTTTACGATTAAAAACCTGGTGTGGCAGTCTGAAGTGAAGAAAGCTATCTGGGAACCAGATTTGCTTCAAATTGGCTACTATTCATTAAAAAACAAAAACAATACAAGGTGTGCATATGCAGTGCCATATCAAACGTAAGCTTTTACAGCCTTCTTGTATTAACATCATCACGTCCTATTATATTATTAAATCTGTACAAAAAAAAGTAGCCCCACCACCAAAAACAGAAGCTTATCATTCCAAATTTGACTGATATACAGATAGTTTAACAAAGAGTTTATTGCAGTAAGAATAAGGCCTCATCCGCAATCTGCATCTGAGTGTTGATTCCAGACAGAGGACCTTCTTAGCTCTCGCGATACATCGGCTGTGAGATCTCGCCCATGCATTATACGGCAGGAAACCCCGAATAGTCTTCCTTTCTCAACATGGCACCGAAGGTGAAGAAGGAAGGTTTGTCAATCTAATGATTTTTAATGAATAACTCACATAATTCACGATTATATCGCCTCTGAGATTTATTAATGGAGCCCGAAATTTAAGGTTAAGCGGACAGTGGTTTAAGTAATGTCAGGATATTTCTGTTAACTGTCCAACTATGTAGATAACACAGATCGTCCCCATAGCATGTATGTCAGAACGTGATGCTAAGCTAATATAAGCATGTTAGCATTTGCTCACCAAAACCGAGTTTAGCTATATCTATAGTTACAGCTATTACTCCGTCCTGATTACTTCATATGCTGCAGTTTAGTAACGTTTTAGCTAGCTAGGCGATGTCTTAGTAGCGCTTGTTATATAGCTAATAGGTTGATAGAGGGGTTACGTTAGTGATGTTAGCACTTATTGCACTTCAGCGGCGCTTTTTTAGTAGCCAACGTTACACGTGATAATAGCCAAGTTGCTGATAACCGTGCTCCTGTAAAGTGACTAAGACGTGCGATCTTTAAAGTTCATGTATTCATTAGCTAATGTTAATCGTATCTTCATGCTATAATCACACAACACATCCGAGGCAGTGAATTGAAGCAGTCACCATATAGCTAACGTTATATATGGATATGTATGCCAGTATTTAATTTTCAAAAACTTAATTCTCTAGGAAAATGTGCTTTAGTAGTCTGATTACGTTACACCACTGAACGTTAGACATGTCATCTGTACGTTAGCATCATACATAAAATAAAGTTTATTTAAATGTCTTAGCATGTAAGTGACTATGCAGTTATACTCAGTGGCACGTCTTAAAGGGAATAGCAAACTCCGGCCAGCTACAAACCTAATCTAAGGACTCGTTTTAGCGGAGTACAACATATGAAATAATATACTAGATTCTGTTTCCAACCAATCAAAGTGTCTTTTGGGTTAGTACCAAATTACAAACTAGATGATCAGTTGACCAAAAGTCTAACCGATGGTTTTTCTCTATTTAAGCTGTCCCTGCCAAGACTGAGGCCAAGTCAAAGGCTCTGAAGGCCAAAAAGGCTGTGCTCAAGGGTGTCCACAGCCAGAGGAAGAAGAAAATCAGGACTTCTCCCACCTTCCGTCGCCCTAAAACACTTCGTCTGCGCAGGCAGCCCAAATATCCCCGCAAGAGTGCTCCTCGCAGGAACAAGTGAGTTACAGTGACTGCTAACCGCATGCTGCTGAAAAATGCAGGGAATAAACCTGGTGCACATGATGGTAAAAGCGATCAAAGTATGAAAAAGTGTGATTCCAGCTTTATAAACTACTGATGCACCCAGCTTTGAATATTTTAGTTTTACTTTAGAACAATTAGCAAAGGCCCATTTTTGAAGATTTTGTAAAATACTTGTAGATATTTATAGGTCTGTTTTGTAGACTTTGATCAGAAAAGTGATGCTTTGGATCTGATGTTTCTTTGGTCCTAATTTTTCTTTTCTGAAGGTTGGATCACTATGCCATCATCAAGTTCCCCTTGACAACAGAGTCCGCCATGAAGAAGATTGAGGACAATAACACACTTGTGTTCATTGTGGACGTCAAGGCAAACAAACACCAGATTAAACACGCTGTCAAGAAGCTGTACGACATCGACGTCGCCAAAGTCAACACACTCATCAGGTAGAAATGTTAAACCGTGCTGAGCTAGATGTTTCATGTTGTCCTTTTTAATATACTGTTCATAATTCAAGCCAGAATATGACTTAGTGGTATATTTACTCAGTTATTACATTTGTTTAAAGTTTGCTTTGTTGAACTCAGATTGCAGGACTTGATATACCTTTCCAAACAGGACACATTAAACATAATTTGCGGGTAGAATATTGGACCTAATGTGGTCAACATAGGTACTCAAACTACTTCTCCCATTGTAAATATTTTGTTGATAGCATAGATTTGACTTTTGACCTTTTTGTTGTTCAGACCCGACGGTGAGAAGAAGGCGTACGTCCGTCTCGCACCAGATTACGATGCGTTGGATGTTGCTAACAAGGTGAGTTTTCAATCATTTAACAGTGTAAAATGGGGTTTTAAAAGCTAGTTCAACTTAATGGTTGTAAGTTGTCAATCCTGTGCAAGTGATGTAAACTTTTATTATGTCTGAATGTCCATGATGCATTCAAAGGAACCACTGATGCCAGATGGTGCAGGTACAGATGTATTCACTCTGATGAACAGCGTAATTCATGTCCTGTTCTCTTCTACAGATTGGCATCATCTAAACTGTGGCAGAAGACACTTGTGGAAGAATAAATATTTGTATAAACTACAACAGATTCAGTGTCCTTGTGTTTGTGAGTTGTCTTCACACACGGGCACATACATGAGGTGTTACATCCTTTAACCACCACGGTCATGGAGTATTTACATTTTTCAGAAACATTTGTCGGTTGGTAATTTCTTTTTTTTTTTTTTTACTCCATCTTATAAGATAATCATGCACAGCATGCTCAAAGAACCTTTTCACAAATCTAATATAAAGACAGCATGTACCAGGCATCAAAGTTAGTATTAGTAGCAGCATAAGAATTACCTTTAAAAAAAAAAAAAAAAAAACAATCAAGGAATTAAGCGTAGTTTGACTTTTGTACATGTGATTGACCAGAAGAAGCTAGTAAGTTTTGACATGTAATCAAAAGCTAGTAAGTTTTGACATGTAATCACTTAACGGCGTAGTAGTCTTTTTTACGGCTGTTGTCTACTACATGCCTAACGGTTACATTGGACTTGGTGAAAAGACATGCTTAGAGTGGAAGAGACAGAGTACATGGTTCCAGGTTTATTGTTCCCTACATTCACTTAATAAATAACCGCAAGTGTGAACTAGTAAACTGGCAGCTGTCCATGTTGCCAATTTCTGGTGTAAAAGCTCGAAGGAAATGCAGGACTTGTATCACCAGATGTTACTGACCTGTATGAAAAAAGGGACTAATAAATGTAAACTTCAACGTAGGACAGAATATATCAGTTTTATTTAAAATAGGAAAAACAATAGCTGTAGTTACATTGGAGTACAAAGTAATGCACTAAAGTCAGTTCAGTTTAAACGTGAGGTTTTACAGAAAGAATATGCCTTACATTTATACTTGCTAAAGTAGTTAAACTGATTTGAATTTCTAAACTTAAAACCAAAGTCTTGCATTAAAGATAAGTTGGCAAAGTTAACGTGAGTTTAGTTTGTAGTTGATGTAATTTGGTTATTCCGTCATTGCAGGCCCAACTTGTGACAAATTATCTTAATTTGCTTAAATTGAGACTTTTTACAGAACATTACTTAACACCTCAGCTCACAAAATCCTTTGCAGCTTATGGAGCTGTTTCTGTAACCATGATTTACTGTAGTTTACGCCATTACTCAACACACTAAAGGCTTGTTTAACATTTTTGGTGAGTTGAGATGAATGTGATGAGTTCATTGGATTGAATATTGATTATATTTGTTGTACTTTTTCCATATTGTATTAACTGATAACATGTTACAGTAAATATAACCCAAACTTAGTGATAAATGCCAGCAGAATTGTTAAGATTACATCAAGATATTAAAGTGTCTTGTACAACTAACTGTATTCAATAGTCTATCAGATTAGGTTCTGTCTGTCAGCTGTTTATTTAGATTATGTAGAAAGCAGGTGATATTAGAATGCCTCTAAGGATTCAATTTGGACAGATAAGTTACATAGGGGCAAAAAAAGATGTACAACAACCCTCAAGCGCTTTCCGATAAATACATTTTATATTGCTTACATTCTACACAAATGCCACTCTTGTTTATGAGAGGAAGGTGCGGACTGTGCCTTTAACCAGGCCTCTGCAGATTGGACACTTTCGCAGTGATGGTGCACATTCTTTGCACACCACCAGGTGGCCACATGGGATGAAGACGATGTTGACTTCTTTATCCATACAGACTTTGCAGGTACGCTCCTCCTGCAGGCGCCGCAGCTGCTCCTCCATGGGGAGGTCTGCAAAGAAAAAGAGATTGCCATTTATTTTCATCTTCCAACATGTCGGTCTACATTTTTGCTTGTCTTATTTGTTCTATACAGTTAGTTATTTAGTTATATACAGTATTCAAACAGGTTACGTTATTGGTAATCTCAAAATTAAAATTGAGAGTTACAGTTTTACAGTTCTGTAAAACTAACCATTTTAATTAATTACCTGCAGTTCATGCAGAAAATGAATTGCATTACAAACTTGACAAATGGTTTAATGTAACATATGTATTTAGGAACTTCACATCACGGGGTCGAAATTAAGTTTAAGATGAGTAAAATAGAAGTTACAAAGTGCTTCGCTGTTAAAACAATTATGCACAAAACATTCAATTGGCGTGATAGTAAATCCCGCTTAAGGCTCAGGTGTGTCTTTATACCTGAAAGATCTTGGCTTGGAGATGCAGCTTCATTTGATTGGGCTGAAAATGTGAACGACAACATGTAGTTAGTTTAGGCTTAGACTAATAAACATACTCTAAATAAGAGCTATCTTATGCTAATTCTTTAGGGCTTTCAGGACAGAACATGCTTTGTGCTGTGGATGCCGTCTGGACTTAACTAAACCACTAAGCTCCAGTTCGAACAGTATTGTTGGTTCCTAGTCTTGTCCAGGTTGATGTTTCTGTACAAGTTTATCTGAATAAACACTGAACCTTTAGTAGCCAAATATATCAAATGTGGTTTAAGTGCAGTCAGAAAATCTGTGGTGTGGTGGGACAGACGCACCCATGAGATCTCTGAGCAAGTGTACATCGTTTTTCTGGATCCAGTTGCGGAAGACCTCGGCTGCAGCGTTTCCCTTGTTGAGGACCAGCTCTATCAGCCTGCCGGTTTGCTGTTGAGGCGACGTCTGAGCCTTAAGACCGCTATACTCCTCGGTAGCTGCAGGTTCACAGGGACGCGTTACTTATAATTGAGAGGTTTCTGACTAGATGCTACAGCTGCATAATCATCACTCCAGTTATTCTTAAAAACGTTAGTTTGCTGAATCATTGCTCGTCTGTCATGATTTTTTAATTTTGATGAGCCTCTATATTGAATGATTAATATTAACCATTAAACTACAGTGTACATTTTTAACAAAATGAAATTAATGAATATACTGAAAATTCCACTGACTGCTTGTTATAACATGCATCCCGAACAGGCTCATGGGAAAACTTTTGACATTACTTTATTTAATTAAATAAACCTAGAACTATTCAATTCAATTCAATTTTAGGGTTGTATGATTCAGAAAGATATATAATTCATTTGCATATGTCCTGTTATGATGTATGTGTGATGTCTGTAGGCTAAGGGAATTTATCATTGAAGATCAATAAAGTATCATGTGATTGCAGTAGACATACAATTAAATAAAAATAAGTGATTTTTAATTGGTAGAGCTCGACTCGCTTGACACTTGTAATTTGAATCAGCTTTACGCTTTAAACAAAATAAAGTTGAAGTATAACAAGCAGCCTCCCATTCACAAAAGATCTTACATGACGATATCAAATCCTGAAAGAGTGAGCAGTGTGTGGATATTTGGCACAGACAAAAGGCTGGCTGTTAAACAATGCCAAAGAATCTTCCAAAAGACATGAAGACATAGAATACAAAGTGTAACTTACGGGTAGGACTAGTATTAAGCATTTCATTTAAACAACCATTTACCTGGGGGAAAAAACTTGATGACCCTGATGGGTTTAGCTTATTGAAAGTCATAACAGCTAAGAAAAGTCCCTGCACCTACACTACCGCTCAAACGTTCGGGGTCAATTACAAATTTCCGTTCCACTCCAATATAGACAAAATACCAGCTGATCTGAGTGGGTGGCTGATCTTTAATGCAATAATAATGGAGTGCAATGGAAATTTCTAAGTGACTGGTAGTGTATGTTACAAGTTAAGTTTCAGTTATGAACAGAAATAGTTCTGTTGAAACACTAAATCCTACAACCCAAACACCTATTTCTACTAGTAGAGTAAGAAAACCTTTAAAAGATGTTCTAATAGGTATTCAACTCTCACAACACAAAGAGAGAGACTTACATAACATATTTTGCTCTCTTAAATGCTCCAGCACTGGCTCCACACTCTTCAGACGCTGGATCAACGCTGCCTGGTGTCTCTTCACAAAAGTGAAACCATCTGAAACAAAGACAATAATAAAAAATGTTCAAATGTTCACTGGCCTGAGAGCAGCTGATAGCACAGCTAACACCGGTATTCATGGTTATTCATTTTCATGCACAATGCATCGCAGAGACATCCATATTTTCAGCGCCAGCTGTACCTGATGCCATAGCCTCCGCCAGCATCTCTCGCTCCTCCTCCCTTTTCTGGTCTTCGGCACTCAGCAGGTCTAAAACCAGCTCCTGGACGGTCCTGTAGTTCTCTCCGCTGGTCAGGATCTTGCTCTGGACTGTTTGCTTGACTAGACTACGCTCAAAGCCCATCTCCAAAGCCGACTTTATCACAGGGGTGTTCATCATGACAGCGTCCTCGGATCGCTCCTCTCCTGGACCGAGGTGAACCACTGAGAAAGAGAGGGTGGAGATGTCTGGCTGGGTGATAGGACTTCCTAACCTGTTATCCTATTCGGAAAAGTTTCCATTTAAGAGTGTTTAAACCCTTTTATAATGTATAATTACATTTAATTAAATCTCCATTTAGACTGGGAAACTACAAATAATTTCAAACTCACCAGGTGGATCCACAAACTCTCTGGAGCTGCTGTCTCCATTTGTTAAAAGCTTTTGGTGACAAAACAGAAAATAAGCATTTTTATCTAAATGACTTGTTCTATGCCAAATATTTGAACCACCAACATATATTTATGCTGCTCTCTACTGACCTGCTCAAAGAGCCGGGGGAAGCGAGCCTGGATCTGGTGAACAAACTCTTGTCCCTTCTCCTGGAGCAAATATTCACACCTGCAATCAACCAGAGGTACAAGAATACAAACGTGTTTACTTTCACTACAGTACAAAGGGCTCTGGATGACACATTTTGACATTAAATTAAAAAAAAAATCACCAATAAAACCAAATTTTAAACAACGGCATTTACCGAGGAAACCATTTAGCATGTTCCACCCAAGGATCATCTCCGGACTCCCAGCATCGCAGGCCCCCATCGCAGCAGAAACACTTGACGTCATCGTTACGACCTACGGGGAAAACAAGAGACTTGACTTAGGGGAATGGGTTCATAAAAAGAGAAAATCATAATTCTTGTAAAGATGACTTGTATTTCATCTTTCACTTCCTCTTTTGCTTGAAACCTCGGGTAGTAAACTCACCACATTTCGAATGCTATATATCTCGTGTTAACATGAGGTCATGTTTATAACCAGGTGCTCCTCAAAAGATTTCTATCAGGACTTTCCAGCTCAAATGAAAAACTGGACACATACTGATACTGACTAATACCTGTCTGCAGTGGACACCCCCCAAATAAATTATTTAATTTCAACTTTTCATCTGCACCTTATGAATCAATCATGTGTAAGACTTTGGGGACCTTTTCAATGGCAGCTTTAAAATTTCAATTTGAGTATTATTTTGTTTAGGAAAAATTCTAAATACCACCTATGCCCTCTACAAGTATTTGCTATAAAATAAGATACATTAAATCAGACTTTTTGGGGGCATAGTTTTTGTTTTAGTCCTAAAATGCATGTAAACTTAGTAAGATTTCGTATTTTTCCCAAGGAAGGGGCAAATGTTTTTACTAAATTAATATATGCCAGAGAAAATAATATATATATATTTTTTTGTCTCCTTATTATCACTATAAAAAGTTGATATCGCAGACATGGACCCAGATTATCTTTCAATTGGAGTTTTGGCCACCTAAGTAAAGTCAAACATTCGCCATCCTTCTAGCTGCTAGGTGCTTCTCCTCATCAGGTCACTGTCTGATAAGGAAAAGCGCTGATAAGCTCGTCTCTTTGATATTGTCCGTACCTACATAGTAGAAACCAGCTTTAGCCAGCTGGTCGGGCCTGACAGGGATGCGAGACGGCCAGTTGACAAAGGTGAGCAGCCTCTCGTCGCTCTGCTGCATGGCAGGGTTGGACACATTACTGAGGGTCGGGGCTCCTGAAGACAGTTGAGAAGTTACTCCACCAGATGCAGATACTGCAGCTCCGGCCAGCGAAACATTGTCAGCTCTGTCCCCCCGCACAAAGCGACAGTTTGGATAATGCCTCTGGTGCTCGGATACAGCTCTGTCTCCTGGCTCCCAGTTACTCAACTGCAAATACAAACAAAAACTTCAGTCATTAAAAGTAACATCAAGAAATTACCACACCTGATTGGTGCTACCTTTGGTTGTAAGGTGGATGTACTTTAGTCTGATGATAATCAATCCAGTCAAAATGAACAGGACCTCTAAAATATGTGTTTTTGAACGTGACTGAGAAGAAGGCACAGAGTTGGTTAGCTTGGTCTCTCAAGACCCTCTGAATCCCCCTGAGTTACAGCCCATAGATAATTACACTGCACCCTGTGTACTCACACATGTAAACCTTTTCCCTGAGTGCAGCCTGGGTCGTGTCCCTGTGATGATACACACCTGTCCTCCGCAGCTGAAGCAGGCCACTCGGTCGCCTTGGCCCAGGTAGTAGAAGCCCGCCTTGGCAAGCTCAGCGGGAGTTATGATGGAGAGTGTCCAGGGATGGAAGGAGTCCAGGCGGTCCTGCTCTCTGCGCATGCTGGGGTTGTGGCACGTTGGTCTCTGGTGGGACATGTCCTCTACACCGCGAGAGCTGAGTGGACTGGAGGGTGGGGGAGCAGTGAAGCCCATATTTAGGTAGCCAACTGGCTCTTCCCCTTGGCTTACTGTCGGGTTAGGAGCAGCTGGGCCTGGACCAGAAATCTAAAGTAAAAGAGGTAAAATATTGCAAATTTACTCAGGTAGTTCAATGCTACTGAAAAGGCAATTACAGTAGTCAAATCATTTTATATAAAAGCACTTTGGAGTATACTCACTCTCTGATATGTCAATTAAAGATTCTGTCCTCAAAAACTGAACTATTTTCAGCTCTGATTTTCCACGATATAGGGGTTAAGTTTCTTCTATAAAATATATCTGTTATTCTTAAGAAACTTGTAGTGATCTTACTGGTATGGCTGGGGCAATGCGGAGAGGGGAGAAGGCGGAGTGAGAAGAGGAGAGCAGGTTGGCTGTAGATGGGAGGCTCTGGATGAAGGAGCAGGAAGGAGAGAGTTGTCTGTGTTTCTCTGTTGGACAGTCTCCGGCCTGCCAACCCTCTGCCGTCACGTTACACTTGAAACACTGCACTCGGTCGCCCACACCGGTGTAGAACCAGCCGGCCCTTGCCAGACTTCGCTCTGTGACTCCCGAAGCTGGGAATCGCGCAAAGGTAGAGATGCGGAAGAGTTCTGGGGATGAAAACGACAGCATACTGACACATGTCCTTGAGATGGGAACATATCAGAAAGTTAGATACAAAAAAATCTAATTTATATATATATATATATATATATATATATATATATATATATATATATATATATATATATATATATATATATATATATATATATATATCTAAGAGATATCTAAGAGAATTAAAGAGACTGGTACCTGAAGAGTTATCATATTGTAGGTCAGGTGGAGGACCGCTGCGACACAACCCCATCAAAAATGGGTTGTTTTTGAGTTGAACGAGAGTTTCCATTTTTGAATTTAAGTTTAGAAATATGAAGGCAAAAGAGATGTCTTTTCAAGGGAGAGGGGTTTGAGAAAACCCATGGTCTCGCTTTCTCACACCTACACTCACTCAAAATGCAACAGAAATTAGTACTATACTAAAGATCAGGGGGCAGAGGGGGTGGGAGGTTCTCTCAAATCAAAAACAGAAACAGTGAAGAGACAGTAAAAAAGAAACTAAGGTTTTGCTAAGTGTGAAACTTAGTGCAGAAGAAACAAAACTACCAGTCTAGCGTCCACCGTCACACAGTATTGGACACAAAATGCCTGAGATGCCCATTCCCTACATACTGTATAACCTATACTTTACACCTGGATCCATTTTTACCTGTACCTAGTAGAAAGTACTACCTCTGAACATTTAACTGCTGAAACTTCAATGTGGATGGGAAAAAGGATGGGCTATTTTAAAAAAGTAATTTAAATGCATCCTTACTTCAATAATCATAGTATTGCATAATATTGAGGTCGGATCACCCAGGATCAGTACACACTTTATTATCTTGTATATTTAGCACAGACATATCTAACCATTCAAACTTAAACTTGTGGCATGTGATTATGTGTATCAACATTAGAAATGAAATAAATGTCTCAAGCGTGCACGCGCACACTCACACTCACAATCACACTCACAGCACACACACACAAACACACACACAAACACACACAGACCAAGGGGTATGTGCTCTCAAATCCCTCCCCCCATCTTAGACATCCCTTTTGTAGGTGTTTAAGTTGCCATAACTGATTACCAGAAACCCAATATAAAAAATAAAATCCTTCTTTGGTAAGGATAATGGACGCTCTTCTTTAGTTTAATGATAGCAGGACCTGTAGAAATATAGGGGGGGGGGGAACAAAAGACAGAAAAATGTTGAATTGTGTTCATGTAGGTCTAGAAATTCTTCATGGACGATTTTAACCTCTAACCATAACCTAACCAGAGACGGTGCTTTCACCCAACCAAAGATCCTTTATCCCAGAACGTGTTTAAGCCAAGGATCCCTTAACTAAAAGAGATGGAGCAGGGAACCTCTACTGCATATATTGTAGAAAATCAAGTTGCATATTAAACTGGGCCTACAATAAAGTGTAGGGCACCTAAAGCCTTTATATATATTTTCAATAGAATACCAAGCTATTAAATCAATAATTACAATTGGAAAGATTTTATAACTCATGTTTTAATGTTAAACATAAATGTGGCACAATAATATTAAGATCAACTGTAACTGTGGATAGCCTTAGTGACTAGCTTACCTATAGGCTAGTAAGTGGTGGTTTATATTTGCTAATATTGTGTAACAATTATGTAAAGACATTTTAATATCTGAAAATGACGATATTCTATGACGATAATCTGGAGGCCACCTTGCAGTGACCCCGAGGACCCCCTGTTGAAGATCTCTGCTTTTTACTAAACATTCTCTGACCTAGCTAACTGAACCAGAGCGAGCGGCGAGTACCAGCCAATCAGAGGGCGAGAAGGACCCTCTGCCTTTGCCTTCCTTTGAAAAAGAAAATTGGCTTTTAGGGTTCTTCGCATTTCCTGTTTTAGCTGTGGTAATGTTGTGGTTTATTTTTGCTTCAGCTAACGTTAGCCATGTCGTTGACTATTTCGGAATGTTTTTAATAAAACATTCATTAAAACATTCAGTTAGCTTGCTAACAGTTGCCGAATTATGTAATAACGCCCCCACAGAAACCGTGACAGGATCAACAGACATTAGCTTGCTAACGTTAGCGGCTATAACGTTATATTAATGGCTAACAACTGTCAGACTTTACTCCGCGTTCTTGTTGTTAATTAAGAAAGGACAATAAAACGGTCTGGTTTAAGTGACGCAAACACACGAGACAATACATAAGACAGCAAGTCTTTTCCAGTCCCATGACATACTCACCATTTCGCAGACGGTACGGAAAGTCCCTGAGCTTGTCGTCACTAGACACCACCGCCTCTCTGTGCTTCCGGTTATCGATGAAATGAAAATGGAACAGAAAAAAACCTCAGGTAAATCCCCGAGTCCCAGCAGCGTGCTTTGAGGTTAAAAAGTCCCAGTGTTCAGGTGGTTTACAATAACATCCATAAATCAATAATCAGCACGATATGTGCCAGGAATGCTTTTGTTGTCATGTACTGGGAAACTAGGACATTGCAAACACTAAGGAAGTTATGTAATATAGGCGAATTAATTAAACCCCGAACTAAAGCCGAAACTGTTTATTTTGTCACGATTGCTCTAAAAAATGGACCTATCCAACCCATATATTTTGTAAAGAGGAGTGTGGATTTATTGAGCGACGTGTAATGATCTATTAGACATATTTGTATGTGTAAAATGTGTAGCCTATACTGTGAGTGTATTACTTCTGTCATCATCGAATCAATGTTATTCACTTGTTAACTATATAAAAATTAATCAAAACCTCCATTTGTTGCTGCAAATCACAAAAAAAACTGTATGTGAACAGATAATAATTACCTACAAATATTAATATTACATACAGAAGAATACTCGTAGCCTACATATCTTTTACTTAAGTAAAAGTAGCAATAACTCTGTGTAAACATACTCTGTTACTGCAAAGTAAAAGTCTTACATTCAAGATTTGACCTGGGTAAAAGTACATAAGTTTTAACAGCTAAATGTAGGCTACTTAAAGTAGGCTATTAAAGTCAAAGTACTTGTTGAGCCGAATTATCCATTTCAGGGAGTTATATTATTATTATTATTGTTATTATATATCAAATATTGCAATATTATTACAGATTCTTTAACACATAAGCAGCATTTGAATGATCAACTGGTTGAGGTGGAGCCCATTTTTACCACTTTACTGTTGGACTGTTAAATCTACATAGCACAGTATCATAGTTTATAAACTGATCATATGTTTTCTTTGTACAATCTAAATCTGTGGACTAGTAGCTCCAGCTATCAGAAAACGTAGTGGAGTAAATAGTACAATATTCCCCTCTGACATGTTGTAAAGTGGAAGTATAAATTAAACACACAATTTTTTTTTTTACATTTCAAACAAAGCTAACAATGATCATATTTATATAAACTACATATGAAATTGTCTTTACTATAGCAATAACTTTAATATTCTAGTTAAAAACCTAGACTATCCAAGTTTGTCATTGTTAAAAAACTAGTATTCTCATAAGACAAAATACTTACGTATTGTGAGAGACGAGTCAGATGAAAGACAGATGACTCAGGGCATTCCAATGGGTTAGTGTAGTAGTACTTCTTCTAACTTCCTTCCTGCAATAAACACTCCCCTATGACGTGTCAGCAAGCACATAGGGGAGTATTAGGGACCTTTCTGATCTGGGTGGGTGACAAAAATTGTCCCAGCCTACCTGTGTCCCCTCTGGGTGATTTTCATATAATTCCCCATCCTGGAACGCTCAAAAACCTCACCTTTTAGCTTATTATTATAATTATAAATATTTGAAAGTATTCTCATATTCAAAGAAGTATTTTTCACGAGTTTTTTTGATGAAGTCATGCTTAGATACAGGATGGTGTTACTTTTAGATTCCATAAATGTACAGTATGAAATGTCGCATGTTATAAAAGGTCCGAAACAAATCTTAAAAAGTGCCACTTCCTGCCTTACCCAACTACAAAGTTTCAATAACACACAGTGTAAAAAGAAATACAAACACAATAGAAACCGGTTATCCAAAAAGACATTAAGGTGTAGTTTTACATGAATAAAATGGACAATCCAAAATAGACACATCACAAGAAACAAATACTTGCCAGGTGTATTTAAAAGTTTATTAAACTGAAACTTCTTTAAAATGATTACAGTGAGGGTGAGAAGAAATATATTTATATAAAGCACATGCATACAAAGGTACAAAACAAGTCTGATTGCCTCCAAACTCCCTGTAAATAGGATAATAAACAATATTATATGTAAAACATAGATAGCAAGTGCCATGCATGCTAAGATAAATAAAAGGCTATAGGTAGTGTGT
Source organism: Etheostoma cragini (assembly GCF_013103735.1). Lineage (NCBI taxonomy): Eukaryota > Metazoa > Chordata > Actinopteri > Perciformes > Percidae > Etheostoma > Etheostoma cragini. Next base: position 13,036,720 of record NC_048419.1, on the reverse strand, counting down.
TGCATTATGAACAGTAAGTCACTCTAGGCCCAGGGTACTTTAGTTTAGAAAAGATTAGGTGACTTTGCTCTCTATTTGGAGATGTTGTGAATGAAGACTTGACCTCTAAATACTGTGAATACTCAAAATGAAGCTGGTTAGAAGAACCACCAATAATCAACAGCTTCATATTCAGATCAAATATAAACACACTGCAGAAACAACCCAGCGGATAAAAACGAATGATATACTTATTATATAGTTTAACTAAAAGTGGAGAATCAAAGATCTCCCCTTACTGATGATTGATAACAGCACCAGATGGCACTAGCAGTTAGAACAAAATATACCAAGAACACAGCATCTGCAATTAGTATGTTGCTTTTCTGAGAAGGCCCAACAGGTCCTTTTACTCTGTTAAGTGTCAAACTTGTATCTTAATGTCTCTGACTATTACAGGATTATTTTTTAACCAGTGATTATGCAGTCTTTAGTGTATTTACAAGAAATACATTTTACATCATTGCTAGTTATTGAACACAATCACGCTGCTCTGCTACTTGAATGTGTTTTTTACTATTGTTTCAGGCATCTAATCCATACAATACAAAAATGTATTAGCAGAATCCTCAAAACTTGCATAAAAGGGATTGTACTTTACTGTGTTTTTTATTATTAATTAATTTTAGTTCATTAATGAGTTAACATAAAATGTTGCATTTGCTAGAGAATCCTCAAAAAAAGAATATTCTAATATTGTACCGTATTAGTTGTAGTTTAGGAGCTAAAACTTAAAAATGTGGCTGAGACAGTTACTGGTTGTTTGTCTTTCTGTGGAAAAAAACAAACATATGATGCCACTGAATGAATAGATGCTTAAGGTGTGAAGAAGAAAATTATGAGAAATGTATAAACCAATAGTAGGAAAAGTGAGAAAAGTTATTAATTGAATATTTTTCTTTTATGATTTGGGCCAGTGTAAGAGCCACTCGGAATTAAAATCTCTGCTGAAGACAAAGGAGAGATAACGTCCAAGCCCTGATGGCAACTATGTGGCATCATTTCTTAAACAAGAGGTGCACATAATAATATTACAACTGTACAAAATCCTGGAATCCAATAAAACAATCTCCAATAAATACTACCTTTGTGAAGCTTATTTTCAATGCTGGAGTGGACAAAATGACAGGAACACTTAACAATAAAATGCAATCCAACACAACAACAAAAACTATAACAGTATTAACAACAACCGAATATTAGTATCTTTGTGATTTTATAGCAGTGTTTTCCTGCAGGGTTTTAAGTGTGGTGGTAGGCTAATTAATCAAATGAAACCACTTTAATAAAATACATCTCAAGGGAAAAAGAGCAGATAAGCTATTTGACACAGCAAAGGCCATATAGCTAGTGTGGCGGTGGTTTTGGCCTCCATCTACTAAATAAATGTATTGTGTTTTTTGGGGGGGAAACGCTGTGTTATGTTGGATTGCATTATACTGAACATGTGTTCATTTACTGTAGACATGCTCTTCATAGTCCAGCATTCCTCTCTTTAAAGAGAAATCCTAAAAATACACTTTAATGTCATTTTAGTGCACAAAGTTAAGACTAAGCCCTTTATTTCTCTAACTGTGAAGGCTTTTGACAGGCATTTGTTAGGAAAGAAGTCTCCTCTGTGACCAAAGATAAAGAGTATCCTCCTTTACTTAATTATGGAAAACCTCAACGGTATTCCACACAGACTTTTAAGTGACTTACCAGTTATAATACTGTTTTTTGGCTTGTGTAACTAAATGTTTGAGCTTAACAATCTTGTTAGTGTTCTTCTGCTGGCTTACCACAAGGGTGCGTCCTCTCCCCCCTGATGTTTCTGTGTAGCAGTGTAATGTGAAATTTGAGTATTTTGAGCAGGGATTTTTGGTTTAATGTAACCAATGTAGTGTAAATCAAGATAAATTCTTTGATTCATCTTTTGCTCTCAGGCCTGGTGCTCCTGAAGAACATCGGAAGACCACATGTTGCTCTTTTATCTCACAAGCTATATGAGGTTAAGGAGGGCAATGTGAATATGATATCTTTTGAGTAACTTGTATGTTATTTGAACACATATTTTTTTACATTTATGTAACTGTGACATGCAGACTTCATGGACTTGAAACTGTGTTTTTAAATGTTTGCCACAATTACGATTAACCAAGTGGGGATAATAAAAGAAAGCTGTACTCAAAATGACTAAAATTAGCTGTGACACACTTCACCAAAGACGTGGAAAGCATCATCCGAGGTTGATGACTAAAAGGAAAGGAGTGTTGTAAAAATATGGATGCTCCGTCATGCATCTCTGTAAAACCAGGACCAAAAAGAGGAGAACACCAGCAGCTTACCACCTTCTGTGATAGTGCGATTAGTGTTAGGTATCCATCACACAGCAGTAGTAATGTTGTTCTGTACCACTTTTGAAGCCAAAGATTCTTCAGAATTCTCTCAAGTCATGTTTGAAGATTTGACGTGAAACCCTTTTCGGGGCGGTGGCTGGGTGTGTCTATAACCAGGTGAGCAGGCTGTCTCTGTCCATGTGCGACCCAGAGAGAACAGTCTCCATGTCCATCAGAAGGTCTGAACTGAGACCCTCGGGGATGCAAGGCATTAGCTCTTCGCCCTCAGACATCGGGAGCACAGGCATCGACTCCTGCAGGGTCATGGAGGACGTGTCGCCGGAATCACCTAGAATAAGTCAGAGAAGAATATAAAAACGACGGAACTGTTGAGAAGTAGATATGTCCAGTGAGCCGGGAGGAATTTCGATTGGTATTTTCTAGGGGTGGGGGACAAAATTGATACAGCATAGTATCGCAATATTTTCAGTGGCAATACTGTATCGATACAATGGCACCAAGTATCGAGCTATCATTATATACATTTTGGTCAGTTTGTCTGCTTGACAATCCCATTTTGCTGCAATAAAATTGAAGTGATATGAACAAACTGATAAATTAATCTTTTTTGATAGAACAGATGTTGAAAAAGTTTCTTTTTGGGGACATCATATGAAAGAATTTTGCAATAGGTTTAAAATCGCAATAATAGCATATTGTGGCATAAGTATTGTGATGATATTGTGTCGGGAGGCGTCCGGTGATTCCCACCCCTAGCATTTGCTCAAAATCAGGGACTGACAGGAAATTATTTTTTCACTATGCTTTATACCCTATAACTAATGGAAGGCCAGTCCAAATGTCAAATTTTACAAACAGTTAATAAAGCAGCCCCCTTGTTGTAAGTTTTAAGATAAAAACATTAAAGTATGAGAGCTGAATAAGCCAATATCAACCATTATCACTGACTAAATGTGTGACACATATACTCTAAGATCCTAAAATAAACGGCTTCCTATCGCTTGTGATCAATATATATATATAAATCTATCTATCTATCTATGTTTGGTGGAGTGATGATCACTTTGTGTGAATGTGTGTGGATGTGTGTGTGTGTACATGTATTACCAGTGTCCATGTGATCCACAGAACTCAACATGTGGTCCGACGTGCGCGGTAAGCTGCTTACGCTCAGGCCACTGTCAGTGCTCTCATTGCGAGAGTGAGCGCTGCACAAGAACACACATGTGTTAACATTCCTTTGTAATATCATCTGTTAAAAAACTGTAATGACCTGTAAAAAAAACTGCATTAAAATGGACAGTACACTCAATAGCTCTTAGTTTTCACTGGCACAACTTTCTAACAGATTTCTAATGAAAATTGTTGGCAGCGAGATTGAAAGATCTCGATTATGTTACTATTACAGATGTTACTATTACAGATGTTACTATTAGGGTAACAGAAAAAGTGTAGAAATAATCAATGAAAACCTACGTTTCTTGAGTAAAAGTAATCTAAAGAATATCCACTTTCACACTGTTTTTACTTTAAGTAAAGTCATGAATAATGAATGACCACAGCGTTGTGACAAAAAACACTACAATAAAACGAATACTACAGTACATGAAAATAATATCAAACATGAACTCACCCATTAAGTGTGGGTTCGTGGTTCGAGGCTCTGATTCGGACATCCAGAGAAGGGACAAGTGTCTGTGCGTTCCTGTCATGGTCCATCCCACCGGGCATCTGGTTCCTTCCTCCTGCCTCCTTCAACACAAACACACACACACACACACATGCTTATATAATCTCATGAAGAACTGTGTTTACATGAAACAAGGATTTAATGACTGTTAAATCTGAACTGAATATACAGCCTAATACAACTGGTATTACTGGTTGATAACAACCAGAAATGCTAGAGTTTTTGAGCGGCAGTAGTTTTGTTTAACCTCTGACCTGTGTGATTTGTTGGGGGAGGCCTTGTTTGCATCTGAGCCTTTCCTTTTCCTGCCTCTGCTGCAGAGCCAAGCCAAGGATGCCAGGGTTCATCTTCTGAGCTGGAACATAAAAAAAAAAGAACATTTTGACAGTTAAGTAAATGTTTCCAAGAGTTTAAACATTTCAGCAATGACATATATGAGGGAAACTTGGCGATCTTTCTTATTTTAGTTTGCAGCAACTTTTGATGGTGGACATTGGAACAAAATGCTTCTCATTGACAAACAAGAATTGTCAATTCAGGAGACACAAATTTGATAGTGTGCTACCTAGACGCGGGTCGACCCATGCGGTGGTCTTATTTATGTGATCGATGTAGTACACCTCTCCATCTGCAGTCACAGCCTTCTCCCAGCCTTCAGGCAGTGGACCTGAACAGCAGTGAAAGTACACAGTGAGAAGGCAAATGGTGGATGGAGTGCATGGAGTGTTGAGAGTAGAAAAGTAAAATTCTGGCCCATGTCCATTAATACCTGTGTGGCTTCTAGTTTGTAGTTAGTATTTTTTTTAATAGAAGTTAATGTTAGTGGCTAAGTAGTGACAGTGTAGTATATTGTGTAGAGTAAAAATGTACTAAACTATGCAAACTTGCCTGAATGCAGTGGGTGAGATTGTAAAAACTACAGTAAATCAATATAAAGTAGAAAAAAAGGGATTCAAAATGTTTTACTCTTAAAAAGGGTCCGTTCAGCCAAATTACAATTACAAAATTCAAGAGCCAACATCTCTTTACAGAACCACTGTCCCCATTCTTCTGGGTAATCCACACATTATTTTTTATTGATTATTAATTACGCAAATTACGAATTCGGTCTAATATTGAGTAGAAGGAGCTTTGATGAAAACTGTTCACAGCGAGGTGTGTGGATTATCCAGAGTGACTGGAACATGTTTCTGCAAAAACACTTATTTTAATTCAAACGTTTTGGCATTGATTTATTTCTGGCCTGCTGCATCCAAAAAAGCAGGTTCAGGAGCAGTGGGAGTAAGCCAAGACGGTGAGGTTGTGGGCTTGAAAACCAAAACAATGAGCTGAAAGATGCTAAACTGCTCTGTAGAGCTGAGGGGAACCGCAGAGTTGGATGATAACATTCTGTAATATTGATTATAGCTGATTCAATGAAGTTTGTCTTTAAACAATATTTAGGTGCCAATGTGTACATTTTAACAGTTTTGGTTTGCTGTAATCATTCCACTTGTTCATAACAGATATGAGGAAATTACTTCCTGAAATGCCTCCAGTGTCTGTGAAAATCCACAGAAAAAGTAGATTTCAGCAACTGTTTCCTTGTTGAGCTGCAGTGGAGGAACAGTAACATTACGGTCGAATTTTGAACTAAAAAGACAGTAACTTTGAAAAATATCCATGTTTTGGCTAATTTGGATAGCTTACTCTTATCTTACCTTAATAAGTTTTTGCACAGAACTAGGACTTTAGATTTGTCCCTCATCACTTAAATAAAGGATCTACTAACATCCAGTATGAACAGGAGGAATTATTACAACAAGCAAAACCTGTTTCAGTGTCCATATGGGCAACCGACTATTGTTTTAAGACAATGAAAAATTGTGAACCTATCCTTTAGGACGTTGACCATGTGATTGCATCCTAACAGGCCAGGGACCTTTGTTTCATGTCTTCTCACATTTCTCTTCAGCTCTCTATTGTGTCTGTTTTATGAAAGCAAAAATAAAAAAATATGACAGAGTTTAAATAAGAACATGTTTTTTTGTAAATTGGGTAAACCAACTGTCTAAAAGTTTGAAACTAGTGCTATTTATCCCAAAACAATAGCTAGGAAGCTATAAAGCCTGTATCTAAATAAGAAAAACACCTGTTTGAATTGTTTTCACCACCAGTTTTTCTAACAATTAGAATTTCTCCCAATTTAGTGGGATGCTCTCATGTTTTACAGCTGTTTCCATCAGGGTGACGTCATTGAAGTTCAGCCTTGGCTTTAATCTACAGAATGAATGTAATAATTGCCACCAAAGTCACCAGAGCCACGGATGTAAAAGAAAACCAAGAGAACCAAAAGAAAAACCCTGAAGAAATCACACCCAGCAAAGACCTGGCCCACTGTTGATGGGGTTGAACTATGAAAAGCAGTGTCTGTGCTTTTTAAAGAAATTGGCTGTTGATAAGGAGGGATTAAAAAGCAGAGTGATACCTGTCTCTGGATTGATGTTTTGTGGTTGTGTAGTGGGTGCTGGGTTGCTGAGAGAGTGGGCGTGGACCGGAGTGCCAGTGATGGGATGCTGAGCTGCAGCCGACTGAAGCTGCGAAAGTCGAGGATCGTGCCAAGTGGTTGTCTTATCCAGGTGACTGCAAACACACAACAAGTCTAAACGTATCTTTATCGGTTACACCACTGCAACTTGATGAATGAGAAGCTCGAGGCACGTTTTAACCTTGGACTTGCTTTACCTGTACTACCAGTAGCCTTTGACAGGAGTGTGAGCTGTCAGGCCATGTGCTCTCATGAATGAAACGGAGCGAAACCACACGGGTTGCAAAACTAGTTGGAACATTTTCTGTTTGCATGCAACTGATTAGTTTGAGTCCTTTGTTAAATCTGCACTGCTACATGTCTGTTTTTTTAGTTCCCTTTCCCTTTTAATTATATTCCTTCTTGAGCAAAAATAATCAAGAAGTCTATTTCTGTAACATGACAGAAATCTTCTCCCAGTGCTCCCAATGATTGATTAATTAATCAGTTTAATGATCTAGATAACGTTTTATTGAATTGAACCTCTTTGATTTCTGCACAAGCAAAAACTTGATGCCATTGCCTTGAGTTCTGGGAAACTGTGAAGGGTATTTTACACTTTCGACCAACTAAAAATAATCAGTAGTTGCAGCTATAAACACTTCTTTGTGTCCCTCTGTGTTTCTCTCTCTATGGTCTTTTCTCCAGATCTTTGCCGCAACAGAAATGTAGATGTTAGAACAAGATGGGGCCCGAATCTTTGGGTTTTTCTAAGTAGAAACCCTTCAAGTAACCTGCGGTGTCACATATCAAACACATTGATAAACAGAAGTTAGACCTTACTTGAGGAAATATCGTTGGCCAGTAGGCGTTTTGGCCATTTCCCAACCGTGGGGGAGTGGCACGTCGTCAGGTATGATCGCTGCTACATCTGCTGCTTGAGTGGAGAGTGAGTTGACGGGGAGGGATGCAGGCGAGGAATGGGCGCGGACGTGATGAGGAGTGAGGGTGCCGCACACACCTCCATCTGAACTGGCCTAACGAGAAACAAGCAGGGTTAACAACTCCCTTGACGTGCAACAAACAGCAATCCTAAAACATAAACTAGCAGGAAGAAAAGGTTTAGTGCAAAAGCAAAATGCAAAAACGCTGCGAGGAATAACAGTTAAACTGGCAGCTTTACTTTAGATATACAGTACATATATTTTTTTAAGTTTTCACTGTTTCATGAATTAATATATTGTTATGCTAATTTATAAGAGTGGGTTTCTTGGGGAAAACTCTTTATCTGAAACACCTTAAAATACTTAAAATACGTTTTTGATGGGATTGAGAGACAGCAGTCGATTTAACTAATTGCTTATTTTCAAGTGCTTAGAATGTAATGTGTTTAGTGTATGAGGCAATTTCTGGAATATTGGATAGTTGCTGCCTAAACAGCTGTTGCATTCGTCAATAAGACAACAGTGTTTACTGTGGCAAGAAGGAGAGTCGACATGCCCAATTATGGAAAACTGGATTAGAATATAGTGGTCCAAATGAATCCCTCACTCAAATATCCACAACATATTTTATAGTCTCAACAAAACCAGTGCCCAGAGAAATGTAAGACCATTTAGTAAAGCAGCCCAGTTCATGCTACCTTTGTGGAACTTGTAGAGTTCACTGACGACAGACAGATCAGGCATGTAAATATCAATTGCTTATTTTCAAAAATTGGTTGTTCAGTCTATTAAATGTCAGTATATAATGTCCACCACAATTTCCCAAAGCCTAAGGCTAGGTGACTTCTTCAAAGGGCTGGTTTTGTCTGATGAACTGTCACAACACAAACACATTGAGTGGCTAAATCTCGATCATCTGCAACTATTTCGATAACCAGATTATCATCTTAGTCCGTTTTCAAGCAAATAAGCAATACTAGAAGTTTGCTGGTCTCAGCTTCCCAAAGTGTGTGGATCTGATGCTTTTTATAGTCATACATGAATGAAAGTCAGTTGAATAAATTTAGGTTTTGGACTGCTGGTCGAATAAAAGCAGACTTCACCTTGGACTGTGGGAAATTGTAACGGTCACTGTTTCATACACCCACAATCAAATAATCAAGAAAATAATCAGAAGATTTAGTATTAAGGAAAACAATTGTTAACTGTTATCTAATAAATCTCTTGATTTACTAAGGACTATTGGATTGAGTGTTGCTAATATTTTGTCCCTCTGGTACGCTATTATGGAATTTATATATTGTTATCACTACTGTCACGGCAGGTAGAAGTGGATTGTATTACAGAGGACTTCTTTTTATTCTGGTCACTCTGTCTTGCAGGGCTACTGTACTCCATGTAGCTGATGTTTGTGGTGTGTGGTCACGCGAGTGCTCTGTAAACCAGCATGTGCAGTTAGCAGCAGTTTTTAGTACTTGTCTGGAGTGGCCTCGGGAATCCGGCTGCCTGAAGAAAGAGTCCGGCAGTTTCCTCATCCTCATGGGCAGAGAGGGTGGCTGTCTGTCCGACTTGCTGGGGTTCATCACGGCGCTAAAGAGGGCCTCCAGCTCAGTCTGCGAGTCCCCGCGGACGTGCACGACTTGTTGCCCGGCCGGAGGCGCGCCACGGTGCGCGTCCATGTCGCCAAAGTTTGGTGTCGAAACAAATCTGTCGAAAATTTCAATCGCACAAACACAAACAGAGAATAAACGCCAGGCCCGTTAACAGCCTACTAGATGCGTCTGGTTGCTGGAGTTATGATCGGATTTGTTTACACTTTTAACCCCCCC